>NC_069500.1:529839936-529962436 GCF_027579735.1 Bombina bombina | reverse complement strand
TATGCATCACTTTGCCCAGAAAATTGTTTCTCAGTAGTTTTGGGCTCCTCAGAGCAACCACAATCTCTGGAAGCTTTTGTTTGCTTGTTTTGTGGAGAGCTGGTGTATGACCAGGAAAACCCTCCTAGGCTGGCCGGGCTCCTGGAACTCCCGGTTGACCGCCTCACAACGGACACCCGCCTAACTCCTCTCAGGCTGGCCGGGCTCTGTAAGGTTCTGTTCCTACACTCCCCTTCTCTCTCCCTGTCACACCCACCACAAATTGATTCGCTGTCTTTCCTTAAAATCAGGTGCTCACCTTGCACTCAGTGCTTAGTATTGTAGTTTCTACTACCAGACTGGATTACAAACCAATTGTCTCTATAAGCTGAACTTTACCATTGTGGATTCTTTGTTATCATTCTAAAAAACAACTACCTCTTTTACTGCCTAAAAGGACTTTCAACCTAAAGTTTTCATCTACTAGGAACGGTATTTGTAAAATTCAGATATTACCAAGAAACCGTCTCTCTCATTCACCTGCAGTCATAAATTTCCAGCAGCAGATTCACACAGGCTAATATCGCTGCAACCGCCTCCACGCTAATCTGACGTCACAGCCCACACAGCTCCGGCGTTTGTAGTCAGCGTGTAACCGCACAGACTTCTCTGCAACGCCGCATCATTTCCACAGCCTCAAAGGAAGAGAAGGTAGTAAATCTTTCCTACCGTATTTTTGAATCATTATTGACTGTTTCTCCTTCTTTCTGTTCAGCTTTCAGTTAACCCTTTCGTGACAGGGTTAAAGTGCCTACATCGGAACAACTGTTCCGATGTAGACAAATTGAAACTACGCGATCGTGCATACGATCGCGAGATTTCAATTATTGGATCGCATCTGGGGGGCGTCCCTACAATCCTAGGAACGCCCTCCAGACCGCGATTAAATCCCTGAAGCACAGAAGGCTTCAGGACAGCCGTTAGTTATGACGTTCCATTCCGTCATAACGGCTTTAAAGCCCAGTCTAATTATGACGGAATGGAACGGCATAACGGCTTTAAAAGGTTAAAGGAAATTATTACAAAATAACGATTCTGTCATTTAACAACTCGCTTATCTTTAACTAAAACCAGCATATATAAACCACGCTGGCAACTGTGTTACAACTATTTTCGATACATCTGCTGTTTGTGCATTCGAAACAATATTACTCATTTCTGCTTGTGGTAATGGACTAAGTTAATTTCTGATTATATCTTTTAATGGTATTTATCAGTTATTCTATACAATCAATATAACACCTTTTCTACACCTGTATGAATTATTTCCTGATCAACACCACAAGACTTTAAGAACTCTTTCCTTCAATAAAGAGTTTAGACAGTCTTGTGTTACAAACACTAAATTTGGCTTCAACACTGCAGTTGTGTTCCACAAATTCGTTTAATCCTTATTTAATACTAAGCCTGAAAACTATGGAACCAGCAGATTTACGCCAGATTGTTTATAATCTTACCCAAAAGGTTGATCAGCTCTCACAAGGCCTACATGAATTACAGGTTGAAAATACTGCTCTAAGGAATGTTATAAAAGACTCTATTGCTTTAAAGGGAAATCAGCTTGACAACTCTATTGAACCTCAAGTTTCACTTCCTGACCTTTTCTCTGGGAATAGAAAATCCTATAGGCAATTTAAAAATGCTTGTCAACTTCTTTTTTCTATGAGACCTAGAACATACCCCACTGACAGAGTTAAAGTTTTGACAACCATTTCTTTTCTCAGAGGTGATCCAAGAAACTGGGCTGATAAATTCATTGAAACCCAGGACCCAATTTTAGCCTCTCTTGACGATTTCTTCACTTCAATGGATGAAATGTATCTAGATACAGATATACAGCTTACTGCTGAGATGAGTTTAAGGAGTCTTAAGCAAGGGAAGAGACCTGTGGAGGAGTATATCACCGACTTCAAACAGTATTCCACAGACGCTCTTTGGACCCCTGTTGCACTCCGAAACCAATTCCATTTAGGATTATCAGAAACATTAAAAGATGAATTTGCACGAATTGAGTTACCTCAGACCCTTGATAATTTCATGAAGATGGCTATCCAAATTGATTGCCGCTTACGCGAAAGAAAAGCTGAAAAATATTCCACTGACTTGAAACCTAAAACCTCTTTTCATGCCGCTACAACCACCTCTTCTTCAACATCTAAATCTCAAGCGGAACCTATGGAAATTGGGTTTTTTAGAGGTCCTTTGTCTTTTGAAGAAAAACAACGTAGACGTGCTAAAAACTTGTGCATGTACTGCGCTAGTTCGTCCCATACTGTTCAGGACTGTTCAATACTATTAAAAAATAAGAAAAGTAAGTCCAACAACTTATTTACTTCTCTTCATTCTACATCGCAATCCACTTATTGTACTTTGTCTGTCTCCTTACAGCTACAACAAAGTCATCTGAAGATTGATGATGCTATTATCGATTCGGGGGCTTCTGGGAATTATATTGACCAAGATTTCTGCTCTATGAAGAATATACCACTCATCAAGAAAAAGACTCCTATACCTATTAGAGTAATAGATGGGTCACTTATGTTTTCAGGTCCAATTACACATGAGACCATCCCTATTATTACTGTTATCTCTGGACATACTGAATTGTTATCATTTGACGTTCTTCCTTCGCCCCATTTTCCATTGGTTTTGGGTTTGAAGTGGTTACAACTTCATAACCCTGATATTATTTGGTCTCCTTTTCAAATAAAGTTTTCTTCAGATTATTGCAGAAATACATGTTTTCCTTGTCCTTTATTGATAAATTCTACTATTCACTCTGACGGTTTACCTCCTCAATATTTAGAGTTTCAAGATGTCTTCAGTAAGACCGAAGCAGAGAATTTACCACCACACAGGGTTTATGATTGCCCTATCGATCTTCAACCTGGAGCTAGGATACCCTTTGGTCATCTTTACCCATTAAGCAATCCTGAACTTGAACATCTCAAATTGTATCTTGAAGAGAACTTGAAAAAAGGCTTTATTAGGCCCTCCACTTCTCCAGCTGGAGCTGGTTTCTTCTTTGTACGTAACAAAGATGCTAGTCTGAGGCCAATTATTGACTATCGTGAATTGAATAAGTGCACTATCAAAAACAGATACCCTCTGCCTTTGATTCCCGAAATGATTGAGAGGCTATCTGAAGCTACTATATTCACTAAGCTTGACTTAAGAGGGGCGTATAATCTCATCCGAATAAAGGAAGGTCACGAATGGTTGACAGCATTTAGGACCAGGTACGGCTTATTTGAATATCTTGTAATGCCTTTTGGCCTTTGCAATGCCCCTGCCACCTTCCAACATTTTATAAATGATGTGTTTCGTGATCTCCTTGACGTATGTCTAGTTATTTATTTGGATGATATCCTCATATACTCAAGAACTATGGATGAACATGTCAAACACGTCCGACAAGTGCTTGCTCGTCTAAGAGCACATAAACTTTACGCTAAATTAGAAAAATGTAAATTCCACACAACAGAAGTTTCATTCTTGGGTTATGATATTTCACCATCTGGAATCCAAATGCAAAAGCAGAAAGTTGACACTGTTTTGAATTGGCCTGACCCTAAGTCCAGAAAAGAACTACAACGTTTCCTTGGTTTCGCCAATTACTACAGGAAATTTATTAAGGGTTTTTCTAAAATAGTAAAGCCTCTGACAATATTAACCGGTTCTTCCAGTTCTTTCTTATGGGGTTCTGATGCTAAACATGCATTCCAACACTTAAAGTCTAGGTTCACTTCTGCACCTATCCTTCAATTTCCTAATCCTTCTTATCCGTATACCCTAGAAGTAGACTCCTCGGATTATGCAATCGGAGCTGTACTTTCACAACAAAAATCTTTATCCGAACCACTTCATCCTATTTCTTACTTCTCCAAACTTATGTCACCTGCCGAACGCAATTACGCCATTGGAGATAAGGAATTACTGGCAATCCGACGATCTCTTGAACATTGGAGACACCTTCTAGAGGGCACGGTCTTACCAATTGTTATCTACACAGATCATAAGAATCTACAATATTTACAATCCAACAAAACCCTTTCTGCTAGACAGGTTCGCTGGAGTTTATATTTTGATCGTTTTAACTTCACCATTATTTACAGACCAGCAAATAAAAATGCTAAAGCAGACGCCCTATCACGTCTTCCTATTCGTCCAACTGAGTCTCCCATCAGGAAAGATATTGTTTCTCCCCAATGTTTTATTGGTTTCACTTCTACTATATTATCTGAATTAAAAAACTTCTGTAAAAACAAACCAATACCTCCTGAACCAAATCTTCTCAAGATTCATGGCCTGTATTTCCAAGGTGAGAAATTGTATGTACCTGATGGTTTAAGAACACAGATTATACAGAGCTGCCATGATACCCCTTTGGCTGGTCATCCTGGGCTGTTAAGGACTCTTGATCTGGTTAGTCGTACTTTTTGGTGGCCCCAAATGAAATCATCTATAGCTGAATATATTACCACTTGCAGGGATTGTGTCACTTCTAAACCTGAGCGCAGACCTCCTTTTGGATTACTTATGCCTCTACCAGTTTCCAACAAACCATGGCATCATATCTCAATGGATTTCATTGTTGAATTACCACCTTCAAAAAAACAAACCACTATACTTGTTGTCATTGATTTATTCACAAAGATGGCTCATTTCATACCGTTTCATAAGCTTCCTACTTCTTCAGAGACTGCTATTTTGTTCATTGATCATATTGTAAAGTTACATGGCATTCCCTCTATATTAACAACTGACCGAGGGACACAATTCACCTCCAAATTCTGGCTTAAATTATGTGAGATCACTAAGATGGAACATCGTTTTACCACCGCCTACCATCCCCAGACTAATGGGCAATCTGAGAGGTTGAATCAATGGCTCGAACATTATCTTCGGTGTTACTGTTCTTATCATCAGGCTGATTGGATTAATTACCTCTCAATGGCAGAATTTGCTTACAATAACTCAATCAACACTTCTATCAAGATGACTCCCTTCTTTGCCAATTATGCATATCATCCTAAATTTTCTTTCTTACCTTCTACTTCATCAGATTCTCCCCTACTTGATGATTTGCACAATTCATTACAGGAGAACTTTAAAATCATTCATGAAAACATCCTTGAAGCCCAAAAGTCTCAAAAACACTTTTATGACCTCAGAAGACGTAAAGCTCCTGACTACAAAATTGGAGATTTGGTTTGGCTTTCTACAAAGAATTTGAAACTACAAATCCCTTCTAAGAAAATGGCCAGTCTGTTTATTGGACCTTTTCCTATACAGAAAATCATTAATGCCAATGCTGTCAGACTAGAGCTTCCCAGCTCTCTAAGGATACATCCCACTTTTCACGTTTCCTTGTTGAAACCTTACGTCCGCACTAGGAATGACCAAGTCCTTCTACCTCCTTCAAATATAGTTTCAGATGGTAAAGAATACGAGGTTGAAACCATATTGGACTCTAGAATTTCCAAAGGTGTACTTCAGTATTTGGTGAGATGGAAAGATTATTCTGCAGAGGAAGATTCTTGGGAACCTCTTTCTAATATTAATTCTCCACGACTTCTGTCGTTGTTCCATCGTCGCCATCCTGACCGACTTCGACCTTTCGCTGTGGAACAGCTTCCTTGACGAGGGGGTTCTGTAAGGTTCTGTTCCTACACTCCCCTTCTCTCTCCCTGTCACACCCACCACAAATTGATTCGCTGTCTTTCCTTTAAATCAGGTGCTCACCTTGCACTCAGTGCTTAGTATTGTAGTTTCTACTACCAGACTGGATTACAAACCAATTGTCTCTATAAGCTGAACTTTACCATTGTGGATTCTTTGTTATCATTCTAAAAAACAACTACCTCTTTTACTGCCTAAAAGGACTTTCAACCTAAAGTTTTCATCTACTAGGAACGGTATTTGTAAAATTCAGATATTACCAAGAAACCGTCTCTCTCATTCACCTGCAGTCATAAATTTCCAGCAGCAGATTCACACAGGCTAATATCGCTGCAACCGCCTCCACGCTAATCTGACGTCACAGCCCACACAGCTCCGGCGTTTGTAGTCAGCGTGTAACCGCACAGACTTCTCTGCAACGCCGCATCATTTCCACAGCCTCAAAGGAAGAGAAGGTAGTAAATCTTTCCTACCGTATTTTTGAATCATTATTGACTGTTTCTCCTTCTTTCTGTTCAGCTTTCAGTTAAAGGAAATTATTACAAAATAACGATTCTGTCATTTAACAACTCGCTTATCTTTAACTAAAACCAGCATATATAAACCACGCTGGCAACTGTGTTACAACTATTTTCGATACATCTGCTGTTTGTGCATTCGAAACAATATTACTCATTTCTGCTTGTGGTAATGGACTAAGTTAATTTCTGATTATATCTTTTAATGGTATTTATCAGTTATTCTATACAATCAATATAACACCTTTTCTACACCTGTATGAATTATTTCCTGATCAACACCACAAGACTTTAAGAACTCTTTCCTTCAATAAAGAGTTTAGACAGTCTTGTGTTACAAACACTAAATTTGGCTTCAACACTGCAGTTGTGTTCCACAAATTCGTTTAATCCTTATAGGCTCCTGGAACTCCCGGTCGGCCACAGGACAGCAGGACACCCGCTAACTTTACCCCTGGTCTCTCCAGCAGTCCTTTGCCCCAGAGCTCCACTCTTTTGGGGATTGGTAGCCCCTAGGAAGGACAAGAGCTGTGGCAATTTTCAGAGGGGAGCTCCTTTGGGAACTGGGGGTTTTGGACACCCCTAACCCCATAACTTCAACGGACTGTAACTCCGGTCCCCAGTAACGAATCATGCTGATTTTTGGACTGTGGCATCTGGGGACCGAGAGCTTTAAAATGAAGTGCCGCCGCTCCACCGAGATTACCCCGAAACTGCCACACCTAGGTTTTGGGATTATGGGAGACTGTGGCTCCTATGGAGGTGCAGGCTGTCTGGAGGGGCGGAAATGGTGGGAAAATAGTGGGATTGTCCTTTGTCTTATCAAGATGAGCTGTGTGTATAAAAGGAGTGTATGTTGTACAATAAAATCAGTTCTTATTTCACCTGAATGCTAGTCTGTCTAGTCATCTAGGTGGGCTCCTGCTAGAATCACTTTCCTGGGCTACATAGCAGCCTGTTCCAGGCAGAGGAAGGATACTCTGGCAGAGCTACCTAGTCTGGGTAGCTGGAGTCTGCCACAGAGTGGGACCCTGGGTACTGGTGCTGTCGGGCATCAGGGTAGCCAGCTACATAGCTGCAGTCGACAGGGAGGAAGCAGGACCCGTTTGGTGGAGCTACCCAGTCGGGGTAGCTGGGCTATCCGTCACATTGGTGGCAGTGGTGGGATCTGCTTCTTCCACACGGTTCCTGCTGACAGAGGAGAAGTGCCACAGTAACCGGTAACCATGGAGGCCGAGTTCCGATGGAGAATGCCAGAGGCGCTGGTCCCGCTGTACGGTCCTGGTTCTGCACAGAGCAAGCGGGAAAAGAGGAACTTTTTCCGTCAGCGACTCTGGAGGAAGGCTCTCCAACAGGAGCGGGACTGTTTTGGAAAGGTCCTCCCCACTGACACGGAAAGGTACTGGCTCCAGCTAGATGTATGAATGCCTTTCCTGGGAGAGCAGCCCAGGGAGGAACAGCTGATTGCCTTACACGGACTGGTCCAGACAGAGATGGCACCGGAGGATGGCTACCGAGCCCTCCAGTGGTATGCTATGCATGTGCGGTCATGGTTGGAGGAGGTCTACCCAACAGAGCGCTTTGGCGGCCCTGGATTACTATTTGAAAAGATGCTAAAGGACCCCGACTTTGGGGATAAGACTGACGAAAGGCTGGCTGAAATTTGCGGATACCGAGAGAGACTGTTGGATTTCTCGGGAGTGCCTAGGCTTGAAGCTGATCTGAATTTTATGATTGTACAGGAATGGGAACTGGAAGTGGCATATGCAGAGCTGCTGGATCCCAATCAGCAATCTGGCTCCGAGCTTATGGTCTTGGACCAGGGGGCCACCCTAGCAGAAGCGCTGGCAACAGGGCAGAGAGCCGCCAGCCTCTGTCCAGCAACAGCTCCAGGAAACCAGGGAGAGGAGGAAGTTGTCCTCCCTCCCCTTACAGAGAACCCCTTGCAGGAAGAGATGGATGTCGATACCTCTCCCCAGCAGCAGAACCCCTTCCTGGGAGAGGAGACAGTCAGTCTCTCTCCCCAGTGGCAGAGCCAGGTACAGGGAGAGGAGACAGTTGGTCTCTCTCCCCAGCGGCAGAGCCATCGCCTGGGAGCAGAGGTAGTCGTACTCTCTCCCCGTAAGCAGAACCCCTTCCTGGGAGAGGAGACAGTCAGTCTCTCTCCCCAGTGGCAGAGCCAGGTACAGGGAGAGGAGACAGTCGGTCTCTCTCCCCAGTGGCAAAGCCATCCCCCTGGGAGAGGAGGTAGTCGTCCTCCCTCCCCTTACAGAGAACCCCTTGCAGGGAGAGATGGATGTCGATACCTCTCCCTGTAAGCAGAACCCCTTCTGGGAGAGGAGACAGTTGGTCTCTCTCCCCAGCGGCAGATCTATCCTTCGGGAGCGGAGGTAGTCGTCCTCCCTCCCCTTACAGAGAAGCCCTTGCAGGGAGAGACGGGTATCGATATCTCTCCCCAGCGGCCGAATCCCTTTCTGGGAGAGGAGACAGTTGGTCTCTCTCCCCAGCGGCAGAACCCTGTACAGGGAGCAGAGACAGCTGGTCTCTTTCCCCAGCGGCAGCACAGTTTCCCATGGAGCGGAGGTAGCAGAGCTTCCACCCCAGCGGTAGATCTCCTTCTCGGGAGAAGAGACAGACGGTCTCTCCCCTCAGTAGCTTGGCAGGGCCTCTACCCTTTTCTTGTCCCAGAGTATTTCTCACCGGGGGCAGGCGTTGCATTGGGCAAGGAGGATAAAAGCTTATGCAGTTGGTGCCACATGTTTGGGCACCCGAGCTTTGCCTGCCCCACCAAGGAGCAACCTCCCCCTCCGGTCTGGGGTGGGAATACAGCCGGGAAACCGGCACTTGCTTTGTTTGTGGGTGGGTCAGCCGGTACTCAACAGAGTGTCACAGAGGGAGACAGTTTGGCCATGGAACTTAAGGACACTGTAACTTGTGGAACAGCAATTGTTTGGGAGCCGGCCTTAGCAAACTTGTTTGGGACTTTGCATTATGTCACTTTCCCTGCGCCCAGGGCGCAGGGTATAAACGCCAGCAGGAACCCCCCAGGATGCCCCAAGCTCAGGAGAGATGGGATAACCTCTCCCAGCAACCGAGAAGTGGAGGGCTACCGTCAGACAGCCCCAGGCCGACCCGTTAAGGGTCTAGCCGGGTCTGCCGAACTGGAGGGGGGGAGATGTCACGGATACCAGACAGCTAAGACTACCCCCAACCGCCCCCCCACAACCTCACCCCTGTTGTTTCTCAGTGGTTTTTGGCTCCTCAGAGCAACCACAATCTCTGGAAGCTTTTGTTTGCTTGTTTTGTGGAGAACTGGTGTATGACCAGGAAAACCCTCCTAGGCTGGCCGGGCTCCTGGAACTCCCGGTCGGCCGCCTCACAACAGACACCCGCCTAACTCCTCTCAGGCTGGCCGGGCTCCTGGAACTCCTGGTCGGCCGCAGGACACGTTTGGCGGAGCTACCCAGTCGGGGTAGCCGGGGTATCCGTCACAATAACATTGTTTTTTGCTTCAATATGTGAATCATTTTATTTATTATACTGTATTTGATGTCATTTAAGATTAATGTCAAATATATGTTTTTATCCTATTTAGAAGAGCTTTATGGATTGAATCTTGAAATTCTGACATGGTGCATACATTTTAAATTATCTCTATTTTCAGGGTAATAATTAGTTTGGTTCTCAATTGGATTGTATTATCTCAATTATATCTGGGGATAAGGGAGTTTTTTTCTGCCCTTAGATAAGTAATTTAAGGGTAAATTTGAAGCTCTCATTTGTTTTCGTTCCTTTCGTTAGAATAGAGAACAGAAAAACTCTCCTTTCCCTAAGGCTTCTGGCTCTAATTAGAGACTATCTCCAAAATGGAATAATTCCAAGCCTTATAAGAAACCAAATTTAGCCTTTAAGTCTGCATGTAGGTGCGGCCCTCAAACCAGTTCTTCTGGTGTGGAGGGGGGCAGATTAGTTATTTCAAAACGTTTGGACAGGTTCAATCCAAAATCAATAGAATATTGTTTCTCAAGGGTTCGTCATGTTTCTACAAACTCTGTAAAGGCTCAGACTTTTCGGAAATTTGTTTCAGAACTAGAGTTTTCAGGGATGATGGTACCAGTTCCTCAGCAGGAACAAGGATTGGATTTCTATTTTCAATCTATTCATTGTCCCTAAGAGGGAAGATTTTTTTCAGATCCAATCCTGGATCTGAAAACTTTAAATCGTTTTGTAAGAGTCCTAACTTTCAAGATGGTGACTATAAGGACTATTCTACCTTTTGTTTAGCAAGATTATTTAATGTCCACTATAGACTTCCAGGTCTCTTATTTTCACTTTTCGATTCATCCAGACCACTATTATTTTCTGAGATTCTTTTTTCTAGACAAGCTGTCATGAGCGCTTCCGTTCATCGCCGTGTCGCCGCGGCTCCCGGAACTCCTCTGTGTCTCTGACGTCATGTTGCTTAGCAACATGACGCTTTCTCTCACACCCCTCTGATGACGGTTACGCTCCTGCCCTTTAAATCTCGGCGGGAGATCTGAATCTGGGCCCGTTTGTTTGTTTCCCTGGATTGTGAGTACTATATCAGTTTTGTTCTTCTGTGTTCCGACTTCTGCCTGCCTGACCTAGCCTCTTGCCTAATCCCTACTTGCTGATATTTGGACATTGACTTCTGCCTGCCTGACCTTGCCTGTAGCTATTACCCTTTTGCTGATACTTGGATGCCGACTTCTGCTTGCCTGACCCTGTCTTTTGCCTATACCTTTTGCTGATATTTGGATGCCGACTTCTGCCTGCCTGACCTTGCTTTGGCCTTTACCTTGAAATCTATTCTTTGTTAAACAAGACCTGCTTAAAGGGACATTTTACTTTTACAAGCTGCAAAAGAGAACTTTGCCTTTCTGTTTGTTATACACCTGCTTAAAAGGGACATTTACTTTTACAAGCTGCAAAAGAGAACTTTGCCTTTCTGTTTGTTATACACCTGCTTAAAAGGGACATTTACTTTTACAAGCTGCAAAAGAGAACTTTGCCTTTCTGTTTGTTATACACCTGCTTAAAAGGGACATTTACTTTTACAAGCTGCAAAAGAGAACTTTGCCTTTCTGTTTGTTATAAACCTGCTTAAAGGGATATTATACTTTTACAAGCTGCAAAAGAGAACTTTTCCTTTGTTTTACAAGCCTGCTAAAGAGGACCTTTTTCAGAAGCTTCAAGTAAGAGCATTTCCTTTTTGTTCTTTGTACTACTTAAAGGGACGTTTTATCCTTTGTGGCTTTCCTGCATTCTGGAACAATATTCATTTTTGTTCTCTTCTAATCTGCTTCCTGAGTGGGTCACGTCCTGGATATTTCTCAGTGTGCTAGCGTGTGCTTTCAATTCACGCTAGCAGTTGGGTTACATCCCGGATTGATTCCAGAGCGGCTGACATTACAAACGGGCCATAAAAATGGACCCCACTGAATTATCTATGGCCGTGGCTCACCAGGGACAGCTCTTGGGTTCTCATGCCACTCACTTGCAGTCTCTGGACACTAAACTTGATCAAATTACTGCTCTATTACAAAATTTGGTTGCTACCGCACCTCCCAATCCTAATCCCAATCCAAATCCGATTGAGGCATTACCTCCTCCGATTCCTAACAATCAGTCTCAGGTACAACTAAGTCCCAGGATTCCTCTTCCGGATAAATATGATGGGAATCCTGAAGAATGTAGAGGCTTTTTGAATCAATGCCGTCTTCATTTCCGAAATAGCCCTACTCTCTTTGCTACTGCCTCTTCTAGAATCACGTTTCTTATTTCCTTAATGAAAGGAAAAGCCTTGGCTTGGGTGTCACCTTTGCTAGAAAAGAATGATCCTATACTGTTGGATGTTGATACATTTCTATCTACATTCTCAAACGTATTCGATAAACCTGGAAGGTCATCCGCTGCTGAAGCAACTCTCCTGGATTTACGTCAAGGAAATCAACCAGTCTCTCAATATGCAATTGAGTTCCGCACCCTTGCCTCTGAAACCACTTGGAATCAGGGAGCACTCAGAGCCGCTTTCCGTAAAGGACTTTCTGAGCGTCTCAAGGATGAATTGGTGTATCGTGAACTTCCAGAGTCCTTAGAAGCCTTAATAAATCTCTGTATCAGTCTCGACGCCAGGTTTCGTGAACGCCAACAAGAAAAGGATAGAACACAGAGGACTTCCACTCGAACTCCTTTTCGTTTAGCTCCTCGTTTTTCTAATCCAGTCACTCCAGCCTCTCCTACTACTGATCAGGCTGAACCCATGGAAGTAGGAAGTATAAAATTAACTGAGACTGAACGCTTAAGAAGACGGACTCTTGGCTTATGTCTGTACTGTGGCCTTAAAGGACATTTATTAAGGGATTGTCCTACTAGGCCAGTAAAAGCCAGGGCTTAACTCTAGTCCAGGGAACTGAGTTAAGCCAAAATAGTGGTCATTCCCTATACAAGAAACTCTTTGTTCCAGTAACTCTTCTAATTGGACATAAGAAGATCTATACCCAAGCTCTAATTGATTCTGGTGCTGGAGGTGTGTTCATTGACTCTACATTTGTTTCTACTCATTCTATACCCTTACTAAAGAAGGAGTATTCCATTTCAGTCTCTACGGTCAGTGGAGATCCTTTGGGTTCTGGATACATTCAGTTTTCTACTCAACCCTTAATCCTCACCGTAGGAATACTTCATTCTGAGACAATTTGTTTCGATGTCATTCCCACTCCGCAATTTCCCATTATCTTGGGATTACCCTGGCTCCAGATTCACAATCCCATTTTTTCTTGGACTTTCGGTGAACTCACTTCCTGGGGATCTACATGCCAGACTAAATGTCTTCAAAAGATTACTAAGTTACCACTCACTATTGCTCTCACAGTTGAAACTCCGGAATCCTTACCTATGCATTACCATGACTTTGTGGATGTCTTCTCCAAAAAAGAAGCGGAACGTCTTCCTCCTCATCGCCCTTTTGATTGTCCCATTGACCTCCTTCCTGGGGCTGCCTATCCTCGAGGCAAGACATATCCTCTTTCTAAACCAGAAAACATGGCTCTGGAAGAATATATAAAAGACAATCTGGCTAGAGGATTTATTCGACCCTCCTCTTCCCCTGTAGGGGCTGGTTTCTTTTTTGTGGGAAAAAAGGATGGCGGATTAAGACCCTGTATTGATTATCGTGGATTGAATCAGATTACCATCAAGAACAGTTATCCTCTGCCCCTTATTCCTGAACTTTTTACTTATCTTCAGGGAGCCACCATTTTCACCAAACTCGACCTACGTGGTGCATACAACTTGATCCGTATACGCAAAGGAGATGAGTGGAAGACTGCCTTTAACACTCGATTTGGGCATTATGAATATTTGGTCATGCCCTTCGGGCTATGCAATGCTCCGGCGGTTTTCCAGCATTTTGTAAATGAGATCTTTCGTGATTTTTTGAATATTTTTGTTATCATATACCTGGACGACATCTTAATTTTTTCTCAGAACCACCAAGATCATGTGCACCACGTCAAGAAAGTACTTCAACGTCTAAGAGAATTCCATCTGTTTGCTAAACTGGAGAAATGTTCTTTCCATCAAAAATCCATACCCTTTCTGGGTTATGTAATATCGGCATCTGGATTCGAAATGGACCCTACTAAACTTTCTGCCATTTTGGATTGGCCTAGACCTGATTCTTTGAAGGCTTTACAACGTTTCCTAGGCTTCGCCAATTATTACAGAAAGTTCATCAAGAATTTTGCTACTATTACTTCTCCTCTTACTTCTCTCACAAGAAAAGGACAAAACTGTAAAGTATGGCCGTCTGAGGCTATAGAAGCTTTTGAATCTCTCAAAGAAGCTTTTTCCTCAGCTCCTATCCTTCGTCATCCAAATCCTGAGTTTCAATTTATTCTGGAGGTGGATGCTTCCTCTGTTGCTGCTGGAGCGGTTCTGTCTCAACGAATACCAGAGACTGGAAGGATTCATCCTGTTGCTTTTTTCTCTAAAAAATTCACTCCTTCCGAATTTAACCATGACGTAGGGAATAAAGAGTTGCTTGCCATCAAGATGGCATTGGATGAATGGAGACATTGGCTGGAAGGTACTTCTTTGCCATTTACTATACTTACTGATCATAAGAACCTTCTGTATCTCCAAACAGCCAAACGACTAAATTCCAGGCAAGCACGCTGGTCCTTATTCTTCTCTCGATTTCACTATAATTTGTCTTACATACCTGGTTCAAAAAATATTAAAGCAGACGCACTTTCCAGACAATTTCAAGATACCCCAGTTCCTGAGTCTGGTACCATTCTCCAACCTCATGAAGTCATTGCCCAGTTAACAACTTCTTGGTTACAAGAATTACAGTCCGCTCAAGAGCATCTTCCTTTGTCCTGTAAACCTCCCAATGGTTTACTCTTTGTTCCTGAACGCCTTCGTTCCAAGATTTTATTTTGGGCTCATGATAGTCCCCTTTCTGGACATCCTGGCATCAGTATTACCACTTGAAACCTCAAACAACATGTCTGGTGGCCTACACTCTCTCAAGATGTGAAGGATTACGTCTCAGTATGCACACAATGTGCCATGAACAAAACTCCACGCCAACTTCCTTCAGGATTACTCCAACCATTGCCTATACCTCACCAGCCTTGGACTCATGTATCCATGGACTTTATTACCGATCTTCCCTTGTCCACTGGGAACAATACTATCTGGGTGGTGGTCGACAGGTTCACTAAGACGGCTCATTTTGTACCCTTGCCAGGATTACCATCTGCCAAAAGACTCTCTGAACTTTTTATTCTACATATTGTAAGAATCCATGGATTTCCTCTAGATATTGTTTCAGATAGAGGGGTACAATTCATTTCTCGATTTTGGAGGTCACTTTGTAAACATTTTGGTACTACTATATCTCTCTCTACTTCTCACCACCCACAATCGAATGGTCAGACTGAAAGAGTAAACCAGTGTCTTGAAACATATCTTAGACATTATGTGGATCATTATCATTCTAACTGGACTTCTTACCTTCCTTTGGCTGAATTGGCCCATAATGCCCGGTACAATTCCTCCCTTCAGACTTCTCCTTTTCATGCAGCTTACGGATATCAGCCTAGGACATTCCCTTTGCATACTTCCTCCACAGTGAATCCTGCTTCTGAGCTTACAGCCCGAGGATTAACTCGACATTGGCAGAAGATACATCGTATTCTTTCTGTAACTTCTAGACGTTACAAGTTCTTTTCGGATCTTCGACGGAAAAAGGCTCCCAAATATCGCCCTGGTGATAAAGTTTGGATTTCCTCTCGATTTCTTCGCCTGAAACAACCTTCTAACAAATTGGGACCACGATATGTGGGTCCTTTCCGAATACTGGGTCAGGTATGTTCCACTGCTTATCGGGTAGCTTTACCCAAGTCTCTCAAAGTCCATCCGGTATTCCATGTTTCTCTTTTAAAACCTGTGATGATTAACAGGTATTCTAAGCCTTTTTCTACACCTCCACCGTTATTGGTGCATGGACATCCTGAGTTTGAGATCAGCCATATTCTAGATTCCAAATTGCGGGGCAAGAAATTGTATTATCTCATTCATTGGAAGGGTTATCCAGTCACGGAACGTTCTTGGGAACCTGCTCATCAAGTAAATGCTCCTATATTGGTCAAGACCTTCCACAAGACTCATCCTGATAGACCTGGTCCTGTCCCCCGGAGGGGCCCTTGAGGAGGGGGTGCTGTCATGAGCGCTTCCGTTCATCGCCGTGTCGCCGCGGCTCCCGGAACTCCTCTGTGTCTCTGACGTCATGTTGCTTAGCAACATGACGCTTTCTCTCACACCCCTCTGATGACGGTTACGCTCCTGCCCTTTAAATCTCGGCGGGAGATCTGAATCTGGGCCAGTTTGTTTGTTTCCCTGGATTGTGAGTACTATATCAGTTTTGTTCTTCTGTGTTCCGACTTCTGCCTGCCTGACCTAGCCTCTTGCCTAATCCCTACTTGCTGATATTTGGACATTGACTTCTGCCTGCCTGACCTTGCCTGTAGCTATTACCCTTTTGCTGATACTTGGATGCCGACTTCTGCTTGCCTGACCCTGTCTTTTGCCTATACCTTTTGCTGATATTTGGATGCCGACTTCTGCCTGCCTGACCTTGCTTTGGCCTTTACCTTGAAATCTATTCTTTGTTAAACAAGACCTGCTTAAAGGGACATTTTACTTTTACAAGCTGCAAAAGAGAACTTTGCCTTTCTGTTTGTTATACACCTGCTTAAAAGGGACATTTACTTTTACAAGCTGCAAAAGAGAACTTTGCCTTTCTGTTTGTTATACACCTGCTTAAAAGGGACATTTACTTTTACAAGCTGCAAAAGAGAACTTTGCCTTTCTGTTTGTTATACACCTGCTTAAAAGGGACATTTACTTTTACAAGCTGCAAAAGAGAACTTTGCCTTTCTGTTTGTTATAAACCTGCTTAAAGGGATATTATACTTTTACAAGCTGCAAAAGAGAACTTTTCCTTTGTTTTACAAGCCTGCTAAAGAGGACCTTTTTCAGAAGCTTCAAGTAAGAGCATTTCCTTTTTGTTCTTTGTACTACTTAAAGGGACGTTTTATCCTTTGTGGCTTTCCTGCATTCTGGAACAATATTCATTTTTGTTCTCTTCTAATCTGCTTCCTGAGTGGGTCACGTCCTGGATATTTCTCAGTGTGCTAGCGTGTGCTTTCAATTCACGCTAGCAGTTGGGTTACATCCCGGATTGATTCCAGAGCGGCTGACACAAGCATTACCAATGTGTTGCTTTTCCATTTGGCCTAGCAACAGCACCACAATTTTTCTCGAAGGTTCTTGGTGTTCTTCAATCTGTATCAGACGGTAAGTTATTGCAGTGTTTTTAAACAATGTATTGGTACTAGTTCAGTTTTTTTCTTTTAGCTGAATCTCACACAAAACAACTAATATTGTTTCTTCAAGTATATGGTTGGAGGATCGATTTACCAAAGAGTTTCTTGATTTTTCAGACAAGGTCACCTTCTTAGGTTTCCAAGATAGATTCAGTGTCCATGACTCTTACTCTAACAGACAAGAGACAAATGAAATTGGTCTTAGCTTGTCTAAACCTTCAGTCTCTATAATTCTCTTCAGTGATTATGTGCATGAAAGTTTTAGGTTTTATGATCGTTGCATCGGATGCAATCTCCTTTGCTCATTTTCATATGAAACCTCTACAGCTTTTGCATGTTGCACCAGTGGTGTAGGGATTATACTCAGTTATCATAGTTGATATACTTTAATCCCAACACACAGCTTTCTCTGACTTGGTGATTTATCAATCACCTTTTTGTTTAAAGGGGCCTCCTTTGTTCATCCTTCCTGGATTGTGATCACAACAGATGCAAGTCTTTCAGGTTGGGGAGCTGTCTTGGTATCTCTGACAGCACAAGGTGTTTGGAATCCTCAAGAGGCAAGGTTTCCAATCAATATTTAGAACTCTGTGCTATTTTTAGAGCTCTTCAGGTTTGGCATCTATTTGAAGAGAGAACTTTACTTTTGTTTTCAATCAGACGATGTCACAGACAGTGGCATATGTCAATCATCAAGGGGGACTTGCAGTCCTTTAGCGATGAAAGAAGTATCTTTGATATTTTCTTGGGCAGAATCCAACTCTTGTCAAGACTCTGCAATTCATATCTCGGGTGTAGACAATTGGGAAGCGGATTATTTTGGCCGTCATTTTATTAATCTGGGGGAGTGGTTTCTCCATCCAGATGTGTTTTTTTTTTCAACTTGTATATTTGTGGGGTATTCTAGAAATAGATCTGTTGGCCTCTCGTATGAACAGGAATCTTCAGATACCTTTCCAGGCGGAAATTATGAATGCTTTAGAAGTTCTCTGTTTTCTCAACCTGCTTTCTTTTTTCCGTCTCTGGTTCTTCTTCCAAAGAGTGATTTCCAAGATCATAATGGAACAATCTTGTGTGTTTCTGATAGCACCAGCTTGGCTTTTCAGGTTTTGGTATGCAGACTTTGTCCGAATGTTCAGTTGCCAGCTTTGGTCGCTTTTTATAAGACCAGACCTTTTTTGTCTCAAGGCCCAGTTTTTCATAGGATCTCAAATTTCTAAATTTTAAGGCATGGAATTTGAACGCTTAGTTTTTATTCATAGAAGTTTTTATGAAGCAGTTATTTTTTCTCTGATACAGCTTTATAAATCTGTTTCAAGGAAATTTTAATTTACGGTTTGGAAATCCTATATTTCATGGTGTTCCACTCATGATTATTCTTGGAATTCGTTTGAATTCCTAGGATTTTAGTTTCTTCAGGATGATCTGAATTCAGATTTTTGTATGTAAATCATTTGAAAGGACAAGTTCTTCTGGTGTGGAGGGGGGCAGATTAGTTATTTCAAAACGTTTGGACAGGTTCAATCCAAAATCAATAGAATATTGTTTCTCAAGGGTTCGTCATGTTTCTACAAACTCTGTAAAGGCTCAGACTTTTCGGAAATTTGTTTCAGAACTAGAGTTTTCAGGGATGATGGTACCAGTTCCTCAGCAGGAACAAGGATTGGATTTCTATTTTCAATCTATTCATTGTCCCTAAGAGGGAAGATTTTTTTCAGATCCAATCCTGGATCTGAAAACTTTAAATCGTTTTGTAAGAGTCCTAACTTTCAAGATGGTGACTATAAGGACTATTCTACCTTTTGTTTAGCAAGATTATTTAATGTCCACTATAGACTTCCAGGTCTCTTATTTTCACTTTTCGATTCATCCAGACCACTATTATTTTCTGAGATTCTTTTTTCTAGACAAGCATTACCAATGTGTTGCTTTTCCATTTGGCCTAGCAACAGCACCACAATTTTTCTCGAAGGTTCTTGGTGTTCTTCAATCTGTATCAGACGGTAAGTTATTGCAGTGTTTTTAAACAATGTATTGGTACTAGTTCAGTTTTTTTCTTTTAGCTGAATCTCACACAAAACAACTAATATTGTTTCTTCAAGTATATGGTTGGAGGATCGATTTACCAAAGAGTTTCTTGATTTTTCAGACAAGGTCACCTTCTTAGGTTTCCAAGATAGATTCAGTGTCCATGACTCTTACTCTAACAGACAAGAGACAAATTAAATTGGTCTTAGCTTGTCTAAACCTTCAGTCTCTATAATTCTCTTCAGTGATTATGTGCATGAAAGTTTTAGGTTTTATGATCGTTGCATCGGATGCAATCTCCTTTGCTCATTTTCATATGAAACCTCTACAGCTTTTGCATGTTGCACCAGTGGTGTAGGGATTATACTCAGTTATCATAGTTGATATACTTTAATCCCAACACACAGCTTTCTCTGACTTGGTGATTTATCAATCACCTTTTTGTTTAAAGGGGCCTCCTTTGTTCATCCTTCCTGGATTGTGATCACAACAGATGCAAGTCTTTCAGGTTGGGGAGCTGTCTTGGTATCTCTGACAGCACAAGGTGTTTGGAATCCTCAAGAGGCAAGGTTTCCAATCAATATTTAGAACTCTGTGCTATTTTTAGAGCTCTTCAGGTTTGGCATCTATTTGAAGAGAGAACTTTACTTTTGTTTTCAATCAGACGATGTCACAGACAGTGGCATATGTCAATCATCAAGGGGGACTTGCAGTCCTTTAGCGATGAAAGAAGTATCTTTGATATTTTCTTGGGCAGAATCCAACTCTTGTCAAGACTCTGCAATTCATATCTCGGGTGTAGACAATTGGGAAGCGGATTATTTTGGCCGTCATTTTATTAATCTGGGGGAGTGGTTTCTCCATCCAGATGTGTTTTTTTTTCAACTTGTATATTTGTGGGGTATTCTAGAAATAGATCTGTTGGCCTCTCGTATGAACAGGAATCTTCAGATACCTTTCCAGGCGGAAATTATGAATGCTTTAGAAGTTCTCTGTTTTCTCAACCTGCTTTCTTTTTTCCGTCTCTGGTTCTTCTTCCAAAGAGTGATTTCCAAGATCATAATGGAACAATCTTGTGTGTTTCTGATAGCACCAGCTTGGCTTTTCAGGTTTTGGTATGCAGACTTTGTCCGAATGTTCAGTTGCCAGCTTTGGTCGCTTTTTATAAGACCAGACCTTTTTTGTCTCAAGGCCCAGTTTTTCATAGGATCTCAAATTTCTAAATTTTAAGGCATGGAATTTGAACGCTTAGTTTTTATTCATAGAAGTTTTTATGAAGCAGTTATTTTTTCTCTATGATACAGCTTTATAAATCTGTTTCAAGGAAATTTTAATTTACGGTTTGGAAATCCTATATTTCATGGTGTTCCACTCATGATTATTCTTGGAATTCGTTTGAATTCCTAGGATTTTAGTTTCTTCAGGATGATCTGAATTCAGATTTTTGTATGTAAATCATTTGAAAGGACAAATCTCTGCTTTTTTTTTTTTGTCTTATTTCATAAACAGATTGTTCAGCTTCCTGATTTTCACTGTTTAGTTCAGGTTTTGTTTCGTATCAAGCCTGTTATTAAATCAATTTCTCCTCCTTGGAGTCTCAATTTGGTTTTTAAGTTTTTGCAGGTTTTTTCTTTGGAGTCTGCATTCTTTGGTTATTTATCTACTTTCTTGGAAAGTGTTATTTCTTTGGTTTTCTCTTCTGTTAGAAGAGTTTCTGGATTATCTGTTCTCTCTTGTGAGTCTCCTTATCTGATTTCCATCAAGATAAGCTGTTTTGCGAGATATGTCTTACATTTTTTTGCATTAGGTGGTGCATTTTTAACAACATTAATTGAGAGATTGTTTCTTCTTTGTGCCCTATCTCTAGCAATACTCCTAAGCGGTCTTTACATTCTTTGAATGTGGTAATAATTTTGCAATATTATGTTGAAACTACTTAGATTTCAGTAAGACTTCTAGTCTATTTATTTTTTCTGGTTGCAGAAAAAGTCTGGAAGATTTTGCCATTTCCTTGGCATCTTGGTCAGAGCTTTTGATTTTCAAAGCTTATTTGGAGGAGGAGCAGTATTCGCCTCAGCGTATTATAGTTCATTCTACTAGATCAGTCGCTATATCTTGGGTTTTCAAGAATGAAGCTTCAGTTGATCAAATTTGCATAGCGGCAGCTTGATCTTCTTTGTATATTTTTAGAAAAATTTTACCTTTTTGATGTGTTTGCTTTTTCTGAAGCTGTCTTTGGTAGAAAGGTTATTCAGGCAACTGTCTCAGTTTGATTCTAGTGCCTATGATTTGAGTTTTTTTATAATTTTTATGAAAAACGTAATTAATATTTGGATTTAATTTCTTAGTGGAAATAGCTGTTTTTATTTTATCCCTACCTCTCTAGTGACTCTGTGGACTTCCACATCTTGGGTATTATATCCCATACGTCACTAGCTCATGTACTCTTGCCACTTACATGAAAGAAAACATAATTTATATACGAACTTGCCTGATAAATTAATTTCTTTTATAGTGGCAAGAGTCCATGAGACCCACTCTATTTTTTGGTGGTTATGATTTTTTTTGTATAAAAGCACATATTTTTTCCAGTTCCTCTTTTTTATTCTTTTTTACTCCTTTTTACACATTACTACTTGGCTATATGTTAAACTAAGGTATGAGTGTAGTGGGAGGTATATTTATAGGCATTTTGAGGTTTGGGAAACTTTGCTCCCTGAATTTATCAGGTAAGTTCTTACATAAATAATGTGTGTGTATATATCTATGTGTGTGTATATGTTTAACCAATGGAAGATGGTCTTTCCCCCTTTTATTTTTAAATACAAAGTTTGGTTTAGCACAACTTACACAAACTTTATATACATATCTTTGGGAGTGCTGCCAATGTTACCAAGTAGTTACACAAAATAGGGGGTATTGGCGCACATCCATTTGCAAATAAACGACACATTTTTTAAATGCTGCAAAAAATTGCCTGCAAAAACATCTATTCTTTTAAATAAAATTGGGATCTTAAGTCACACAATATGGCCATATTCTGCTTAACCAGTCACCAACTTACAAGGGGTTGACTGGTCCTAACACTACAGTCCTTTGCCTTTATGGGCTGAATCATTCATACTTTTTTAATTTCAGTTATTTTTTCCAAGGGTTGTGCTACCAAATATTAAATTGAGGGTGCCAATAATGTTGTCCAGTCCATTTTTGGAGTTTTGTGTGAAATGTGTCAGATTTTACTTTTTTCTCTACTTTTTGTGTCATATCAATACAAACAAAAGAAATAAACGTGAGAATGCCTAAACATTTGTAATTGCAACAATTTTCTGGGCCAAGTGGGGCATTATCTGAGAAATGCAGGGGTGCCAATATTTTTGGCCATGACTGTAAAAATGTATATAGGTGTGTAATATTTTATTTTACTGTTTTACATGTGTTTTGTGCAACTTATATTTTAACCCTTACTCTTTACTTCATTGCTGAAGTAGCACTAAGTCGGCTGCGCTAACTAACCCTTCTCTGGTTAATGCGCTTTACCATGGATTTGTAAATCAAAGTCGTGTTCTGATAGTAGCTTGATCCAGCGATATTCATTATCATGCCAGCGCTATCATTAGCGGGCCACTTGTAATCTAGCCCTTTTATAGAACAGGATCCCACTTACATTTACCTATCCACTGACTCTTTGTTAGAAACATCCTATAGCGGCACTATAGTTATTCACAGACTCTAGAAAGTGAAGGTCTAAATCTGTAAACCAATCAGTTATATACAGACAAAGCCATTTTATGGTAATCTTAAGACTAAAGAGAATGGCTTGTAAGTAAGGGCTCCTTAGCTGTATTTTGGTGGATATGATCTCTTTTCTTTATATGCCTTTTCTATAGATGCCTGTATATAGTATATAAATGTGCCCCTTAGCTAGAGGTGTTTGAAGATCTTTTGCTTAATAACTGAATAGTCACAATATTGTTTTACAGAGCCTCCCTGCCTATTAGTGCTCAATCCCAGGGCTTCCTCTTGTTCTTCACATAGTCTTCATACTGTGTCTATACCCCCCCCCCCTCTTTCAATGCTTTTAATGTGACCCCTTTTTCTATCAGTGCTCTATCACACAATGCTTTTTTGTGACCCCTTTTTCTATCTGTGCTCTATCACACAGTGCTTTTTTCCCTCCACTAAAGTACATTATCACAGTGAGATATTTTGTTATTTTCAGGCTGACAAACTGATTGCAACAGGATTTCCACAAAAGATGTCTGAACTGGATGTATTAATACATGTAAGTTGGGGATAGAGAGTCTCACCAGACCTGAGAGCTTTAGATCATCGTGCAGGCCTGTATGAGTGAGCCTTCACTGCAAGGGCTATTTGTATTTAATACATTTCCTCCTAAATGTATTGAACAATTTTTTTGAGGAAATTTTGCACTCAATGCTAATGAAGATATTGTGGCTGAACCTTGTTCTACTTTGTATACTGAATATTCAGATTCTTAAAATTTGGATGCTAAGGATCATTCATTCATTCAAAGGGACGGTCTAATCCAGAATCTTTATTGTTTAAAAAGATAGATAATCCCTTTATTACCCATTCCCAAGTTTTGCATAACCAACACGGTTATATTAATATACTTTTTACCTCTGTGATTACCTTGTATCTAAGCAACTGCAGACTACTCCACTTATTTCAGTTCTTTTGACAGACTTGCATTTTAGCCAATCAGTGCTGACTCCTAGGTAATTCCACATGCGTGAGCACAATGTTATCTGTATGACTCACAAAAAACTAGCACCCTCTAACTGTGAAAAACTGTGAAAATGCCCTGAGATAAAAGGCTTAGAAATTAGCATATGAGCCTACCTAAGTTTAGATTTCAACAAAGAATACCAAGAGAACAAAGAAAATGTGATGATAAAAGTAAATTAGAAATATCCCCTAATCTGAATCATGTAAGTTTAATTTTGACTAGACTGTCCCTTTAAATTGTATGCTCTTTCTAAATAATGAAAGAAACAATTTGGGATTCCTGTCCCTTTAAGGAAAATGATTCCCATGTTCTTGTTTTTCCTAATTGAATTTATTTATAAAATATTTTACCAGGAAGGATACATTGAGATTTCTCTTATTTTCAAGTATGTCCTGGGTCCACAAAATAATTGCATTGATACAACAGGGTATAATAAAATACAAAAACAATATTAATACATAACATATGCAAACTTTAACATAGAACAGGTAGGAAATATAGAATCAACCATGACAGGTGCATTCTGTTTTGAGATATGTATAGAGGGATCTCTTAAAGGACCAGTAAACACAGCAGATTTGCATAATCCATCAAATGCAAGATAACAAGACAATACAATAGCATTTGCTCTGAATTTCAAATTAGTAGATTCTTTTCTAACACATTTCAAAGTTATGTATATTTCCACTCCCCCTGTACCATGTGATAGCAATCAGCCAATCACAAATGAATATACGTATAGTCTGAGTTCTTGCACATGCTCAGTAGGAGCTGGTGAGACAAAAAAAGTGTAAATATAAAAGACTGTGCACATTTTTTTTAATGGAAGTAAATTGGAAAGTTGTTTAAAATTACATGCTGTATCTGAATCATGAAAATTTAATAAAACCTGAGTGTCCCTTTAAAGGATTTTAGACTTGCGGAAGGTTTTAAAGTGTGCGGGAGGTCGTTCCATAATTGTGGTGCTCTGTAGGAAAAGGAGGATCGAGCTGCTTTCTTTTTGTATGGAGGCAAATAATGTGTTGGTATTGGATCAGAGATTATGGGAGGTGGGAACAGCCAGGGAGAGCATTCTGCTCAGGTAGGGTGGGAGCTTCCCAGAAAAGCTCTTAAACACCAGGCTGGAAAGATGGAGGGTGCGTCTGGATTCCAGCGACAGCCAGTTTAGTTCTTTTAGCATGTCACAATGGTGGGTCCTGTAGTTACATTGTAGCACAAAGCAGCAGAACGAGTTATACAGTGTATTAAGTTTATTAAGGTGAGTTTGCGGTGCAGGTGCATATACTACATCTCCATAAGCCATGATTTGTTTCTGTGCAGGGCACCTAGTTTTGGATAAAGTTTAGATGCAAGTTTTTCTATATGGAGGCCAAAAGATAGATTGGGGTCTAACAACATACCCAAGTATTTGAAAGAGTGGACTGCGGTCAGTGTGCCATTTCATTTTGTTTTAATGTGTAGATGGGACTTTTGTAGTTTGCGTAATTTAGGTACCGTTCCAAAGATCATTGTGACAGTTTTGTCAGTGTTTAGGAAGAGTTTGTTTTTTGAGATCCACTTTTCTACCTATGTAAACTGGTCTTGGAGCACTGCCTCAAGCTGCGGCAGATCGGATTTGTTTGCATAGATTACCGTGTCGTCTGCGTACATGTGTACAGTTGAGGATTTGCAGATAATTTATAAATAATGTGAATAGTAGGGGGTTGAGAATGGAACCTTGGGGAACACCACACGTGACTGGGAGAGGGAGGCAGTCGCTGTCAGAAATGGAGACATACTGTGATCGATCCGATACATATGATCGAAACCAGGTTAGCGGACAATCATCATTACCTGAGTTTTTTAGTTTGAGCAGTAGTATGTGGTGGTCTACTGTGTCAAAGGCCTTTGCAAAATCAAGAAAAATAGCTCCAGTTAGGTCTCCTTGTTCCATGCCAGTTTGGATGTCGTTGCAAACTTTTAGGAGGGCAGTTGTAGTGGAGTGATTCGGGCGAAAACATGATTGAACAGGGGTCATATAGCTAGATTGTTGGTAATACTCACATAGTTGCGTATGGACGCATTTTTCTAAGATTTTTGACAATACTGGGAGCAATGATATTGGGCGATAGTTGGTAACCATGGTTAACTCGCCACTTTTATGGATAGGCACTACTCTTACAGTCTTCCAAAGTTTGGGTATGTATCCAGACACCAAGGATTCATTAATTAGGGTTGTGAATAATTGAAGCTGTCCTGAGCCTTCCAATGTGTTGCTGGCACAGGCTTGAAGCAAATTATTTTAAAATGGTTTATATTATCAGAAAAATTATTTAAAATCTATTGACGATCAGAAGTGTATAAATAACGTTACAATAAACTTTCAACAGCCTGTTATTTATTTTTTTAGTCGTGGGAATTTGAAATCCATGTTTTCTGCTATTTTAAATGACTAAATGAAGTTGGTTTACATTGCATTTAATGGCATAACACAATCAAATACTGAGCACTGTCTGTTTACTGCCTTAGCCAAAGGAACGGAGAGTATATTGTATTATAGATTTTATTTGGTTAACCCTGTTTGTTTTCTGTTAGCACTTAGACAAGTCATCTCATTTAGTAGAGAGAGCACTGTACTGTACTATTTACAGGGGTTACTTTTGAATGTGGATAGATGAATCTAGATGATGTTATCCAGAGATATAATAGTGCTTGGGGAAGTGTTTGGTTAATTATAAGATAATTTTTCATATTTATCCAGTCACCTTAAAGGGAAACTGTAACCAAATTTTTTCTTTCGTGATTCAGATTGAGTATGACATTTTAAGCAACTTTCTAATTTTCTCCTATTATCAAATGTTCTTCATTCTCTTGGTATCTTTATTTGAAATGCAAGAATGTAAGTTTAGATGCCGGCCCATTTTTTTTGTGAACAACCTGGGTTGTCTTTGCTGATTGGTGTATAAATTCATCCACCAATAAAAAAGTGCTGTCCAGAGTACTGAAACCAAAAAAAGCTTAGATGCCTTCTTTTTCAAATAAAGATAGCAAGAGAACGAAGAAAAATTGATAATAGGAGTAAATTAGAAAGTTGCTTAAAATTGCATGTTCTTTCCGAATTACAAAAGAAAAAATTTGGGTTCAATGTCCCTTTAACTCCTTAACGACCGAGGATGTGCAGGGTACGTCCTCAAAAAAAAAGGCAGTTAACGCCTGAGGACGTACCCTGCACGTCCTCGGTGTGGAAAGCAGCTGGAAGCGATCCTGCTCGCTTCCAGCTGCTTTCTGGTTATTGCAGTGATGCCTCGATATGGAACAACACCAACAATCAGCGCACCCAGTAAGGCTGAGAAAAGCAAACGATGGTAAGCAGTGAACTGCCTGTTTATTGTTTAGCTCAAACAAATGCTCAATATAATAGGTAAATATCCATACAATGCCAAACAGGTAAAAAAGGCATAAGTGGTAAGTGACAGGCAAAATAAGGCAGGAAAACTAACTAACATCACAATGTACTAATTCAATTATACTTGATCAGTGTAAAGTCATTTTTTATATAAAAATGGAAAATTAAAAAATATAATAAAAAATATAACAAATATTAGCAATAATGCTAAGGATGTAAAGAGACATTGTTTCAAAAAAAACAATTCAAAAAGAGGAAAAAGTAACTTATTGATCTACATATAGCTTCACATCCCATTCTGAATTTAACCCATCTGGCATTCTAGTATCCAACTGAAAAATCCAATAAACTTCTCTTTTAATGAGAGTTATACCTCTATTACCACCTCTTGGGTGCCTTGGAATCAGTTGGATCGCTTGGAATGTCAGCAGGGAGCTGTCAGAATTATGATGTTGTTTGAAATGCAGGGAGATGGGAGTTGTGGACTCAGGATCCTCAATTGAACGTAAGTGCTCAAGAAAACGATCTTTAAGAGCACGTGTCGTTTGTCCTACATACTGCCTGAAACAGCCCCTGCAGGTCAAAAGATATATGACATAGCAAGAGTTTAAAGTCATATGCTCCCGAATTTCAAAGTGTTTTTGATTCTTAGTAGATACAAAACTTGTACCAAAAGAAGCATAGGAGCAGGATTTACATTTTCTGCTCCCACACTTAAAGAATCCTGGCTTAATAGAGAGCCAATTTTTGTTAGACTGTGTCCGTGGCTGCATTGAAGGTGACAATAAGTTACCCAAAGTATGAGACTTGCGTGATACAAAGCAAATACCTTGCTCAATGATGCCTGCCAGACTGTCGTCAGTAGCCAAAATTGGAAGAGCCTTACGTATAATGTTGCAAATTTGACCATATTCAACACTATAAGAAGTGATGAATTTTGGTTTATTAAATTTATCAACATCCTTTGTTCCACTAGACAAAAAGAGATCCTTTCTATCTAGAAGATCAACTTCACTCTTAATAGTATCAAGAGCTGGCCTTGAATACCCTCTTTGGGTCAATCTGTCAGTTAAATCATTTGAATGTTTTAAGTAACTCTGATTAGTGGTACAGTTACGTTTTACCCTAAAATATTGACTTTTAGGGATAGATGAGAAGATATGTCTAGGATGACATGATCTAGCATTTAAGATAGTGTTTCCAGCAGTCACTTTGCAGAACAATTCAATCTCTATACATGAATTCTCTCTATTGGGATGTAACTCAATATCCAAAAATGGAATTGAGGTTTTACTGTGCTCCATGGTAAATTTGAGATTTAAAGTATTGTCTTGTAAATAGTTCAGAAATGGTTCAAGAAGGTTCTCCGGGCCCTTCCAAATCAACAAAATATCGTTGATGTAGCGACCGTAAAATTGTATATACTCTCTGTATGGGTTCCCATCTCCATAGACGTGGGACAGCTCCCATCAACCCAAATAGAGGTTGGCATAGGAGGGGGCAAACTTAGCCCCCATTGCTGTCCCACGCCTCTGGAGATAGAATCCCCCCTCAAAAATTGGCTCTCTATTAAGCCAGGATTCTTTAAGTGTGGGAGCAGAAAATGTAAATCCTGCTCCTATGCTTCTTTTGGTACAAGTTTTGTATCTACTAAGAATCAAAAACACTTTGAAATTCGGGAGCATATGACTTGCAACTCTTGCTATGTCATATATCTTTTGACCTGCAGGGGCTGTTTCAGGCAGTATGTAGGACAAACGACACGTGCTCTTAAAGATCGTTTTCTTGAGCACTTACGTTCAATTGAGGATCCTGAGTCCACAACTCCCATCTCCCTGCATTTCAAACAACATCATAATTCTGACAGCTCCCTGCTGACATTCCAAGCGATCCAACTGATTCCAAGGCACCCAAGAGGTGGTAATAGAGGTATAACTCTCAGTAAAAGAGAAGTTTATTGGATTTTTCAGTTGGATACTAGAATGCCAGATGGGTTAAATTCAGAATGGGATGTGAAGCTATATGTAGATCAATAAGTTACTTTTTCCTCTTTTTGAATTGTTTTTTTTTTAAACAATGTCTCTTTACATCCTTAGCATTATTGCTAATATTTGTTATTTTTTATTATATTTTTTCATTTTCCATTTTTATATAAAAAATGACTTTACACTGATCAAGTATAATTGAATTAGTACATTGTGATGTTAGTTCACTTATGTGTTTATTTATGTGTTTAACTTGGTCTGTTAATGCATATTAATAATGCTTTTTTTTCTCTTTTTCTTCTTAATAATCCTTTTTCTCCCCCTTCAATTTGCCCTCTGCACACTGCTTTTGCAACAGATTGGTTTTTGATTGGACAGCCATTTATTGGGAGTGTCCGGCTAAAGGGTTTATAAAGCAGTGTGTTGTGGGTATTAAGTATGGTCACTGAGGAAAAATATGCTTATGACATAGGAAACGCGTCTGACCTAATTTTTCCTGCCTTATTTTGCCTGTCACTTACCACTTATGCCTTTTTTACCTGTTTGGCATGGTATGGATATTTACCTATTATATTGAGCATTTGTTTGAGCTAAACAATAAACAGGTAGTTCACTGCTTACCATCGTTTGCTTTTCTCAGCCTTACTGGGTGCGCTGATTGTTGGTGTTGTTCTATTAATTGAGCGTGGATGGAAGCGCTCGTTTCTCCGCACCAGGACAGCTGAGTATTCTGAGAATACGTCACCACTACGTCAAGGGGGTGTGTCTGACTACGTGAAGTGCACTGATCGTCGGGGACTTTACTCACAGTTAGTGTTTGAATGTTTGAGCGCTTCCCGGTTGTTGCATACATTTCGATATGGAGGCATCCTGCAATAACCGTTGGTAGCCATCCGATGCAGAGAGAGCCACTCTGGTGGGTGGGAGCAGACTAGGGAGGCGGGTGGCGGCCATCGATGGCCCTGGTCATGTGGAGGGGGGCGGGATCGTGGGCGGGGATGGCCGGGCGCGTGCACGGGGAGGGAGTGGGTGGGAACCGCTACACTACAGCAAAATCTGTAATAAAAAATGTTGAAAAAAGTAAGTAAGTAAAGTAGTAAGTAAAAAAAAAAAAAAAAACAATCAGTAAGGTGGTGGGGGTTTGTCTGTGGTGGGGGGGGGAAAGCTACACTACAGGAAAAAAAAAAAAAAACTAACAAAAAAAGCCCTTTTTTTTGCAAACTGGGTACTGGCAGACAGCTGCCAGTACCCAAGATGGCCCCCAATAAGGCAGATGGGGAGGGTTAGAGAGCTGTTTTGGGGGGATCAGGGAGGTTGGGGGATGCTACACCACAGCATATGTAAATATGCTAAAAAAAAAAATTTTTTTTTTTTTTTTAAAACTTTTATTTTAGTACTTGCAGACTTTCTGCCAGTACTTAAGATGGCGGGGACAATTGTGGGGGAGGGAAGGGAGCTGTTTGGGAGGGATCAGGGGGTCTGATGTGTCAGGTGGGAGGCTGATCTCTACACTAAAGCTAAAATTAACCCTGCAAGCTCCCTACAAACTACCTAATTAACCCCTTCACTGCTAACCATAATACACGTGTGATGCGCAGCAGCATTTTAGCGGCCTTTTAGTTACCAGAAAGCAACGCCAAAGTCATATATGTCTGCTATTTCTGAACAAAGGGGATCCCAGAGAAGCATTTACAACCATTTGTGCCATAATTGCACAAGCTGTTTGTAAATAATTTTAAGTGAGAAACCTAAAATTGTGAAAAATGTAACGTTTTTTTTTATTTGATCGCATTTGGCGGTGAAATGGTGGCATGAAATATACCAAAATGGGCCTAGATCAATAATTGGGGTTGTCTACTACCCTACACTAAAGCTAAAATTACCCCAAAAAGCTCCCTACATGCTCCCTAATTAACCCCTTCACTGCTGGGCATAATACACGTGTGGTGCACAGTGGCATTTAGCGGCCTTCTAATTGCCAACAAGCAATGCCAAAGCCATATATGTCTGCTATTTCTGAACGAAGAGGATCCCAGAGAAGAATTTACAACCATTTATGTAATAATTGCACAAGCTGTTTGTAAATAATTTCAGTGAGAAACCGAAAGTTTGTGAAAAAGTAAACGATTTTTTGTATTTGATCGCATTTGGCGGTGAAATGGTGGCATGAAATATACCAAAATTGGCCTAGATCAATACTTTGGGATGTCTTCTAAAAAAATATATATACATGTCAATGGATATTCAGGGATTCCTGAAAGATATTAGTGTTCCAATGTAACTAGCGCTAATTTTGAAAAAAAGTGGTTTGGAAATAGCAAAGTGCTACTTGTATTTATGGCCCTATAACTTGCAAAAAAAGCATAGAACATGTAAATATTGGGTATTTCTGAACTCAGGACAAAATTTAGAAACTAAATAAGATATGATGAAAATAATGGTATCTTTAGAAAGTCCATTTAATGGCGAGAAAAAAGGTATATAATATGTGTGGGTACAGTAAATGAGTAAGAAGAAAATTACAGCTAAACACAAACGCCGCAAAAATGTAAAAATAGCCTTGGTCCCAAACGGACAGAAAATGGAAAAGTGCTGTGGTCATTAAGGGGTTAATATAACAACATGACTGGAGAGACAGATTTATAGTCCAACTTCACATAATGTGAGTTATTTACAGACCGGTATCCAGTCCACGGATTCATCCTTACTTGTGGGATACCAATACCAAAGCTTTAGGACACGGATGAAGGGAGGGAACAAGTCAGGTCACCTAAACGGAAGGCACCACTGCTTGCAAAACCTTTCTCCCAAAAATAGCCTCCGAAGAAGCAAAAGTATCGAATTTGTAAAATTTGGCAAAAGTATGCAGTGAAGACCACTTCGCTGCCTTACAAATCTGTTCAACAGAAGCTTCATTCTTGAAGGCCCAAGTGGAAGCCACAGCTCCGGTGGAATGAGCTGTAATTCGTTCAGGAGGCTGCTGTCCAGCAGTCTCATAAGCCAATCCGATGATGCTTTTCAACCAGAAGGAAAGAGGTAGCCATAGCTTTTTGACCTCTCCTCTTACCAGCATAGACAACAAACAAAGATGATGTTTGTCTGAAATCCTTAGTTGCTTGTAAATAGAATTTCAAAGCACGAACCACATCAAGATTGTGTAAAAGCTGTTCCTTCTTAGAAGCTGGTTTAGGACACAGAGAAGGAACAATGATTTCCTGGTTAATGTTCTTATTAGAAACCACTTTAGGAAGAAACCCAGGTTTGGTACGCAAAACCACCTTATCTGCATGGAACACCAGATAGGGTGAATTACACTGCAAAGCAGACAATTCAGAAACTCTTCGAGCAGAAGATATAGCTACCAAAAACAAAACTTTCCAAGATAATAACTTAATATCTATGGAATGTAAAGGTTCAAACGGAACCCCTTGAAGAACTGAAAGAACTAAATTTAGACTCCATGGAGGAGCCACAGGTTTATAGACAGGCTTGATTCTGACTAACGCCTGTACAAACGCTTGAACATCTGGTACTGCTGCCAGACGTTTGTGTAAAAGGATCGACAGAGCGGATATCTGCCCCTTTAAGGAACTAGCTGATAAACCTTTCTCCAATCCTTCTTGGAAAAAAGATAATATTCTTGGAATCCTAATTTTACTCCACGAGTAACCCTTGGATTCACACCAACAAAGATATTTTCGCCATATCTTATGGTAAATTTTCCTGGTGACAGGTTTTCTAGCTTGGATCAGAGTATCTATGACTGATTCAGAGAACCCACGCGTTCAATCTCCAAGCAGTCAGCTGCAGAGAAACTAGATTTGGATGCTTGAATGGACCCTGAATTAAAAGATCCTGCCTCATTGGCAGTGTCCATGGTAGGACAGATGACATGTCCACTAGGTCTGCATACCAAGTCCTGCCTGGCCACGCAGGCGCTATCAGAATTACCGAGGCCTTCTTCTGTTTGATTCTGGCTACCAGCCAAGGGAGAAGAGGAAACGGTGGAAAGACATAGGCCAGCTTGAAGGACCAAGGCGCTACTAGAGCATCTATCAATGACGCCTTGGGGTCCCTGGACCTGGATCCATAAAGAGGAAGTTTGGTGTTCTGACGGGACGCCATCAGATCCAACTCTGGAATGCCCCATAGCTGAGCCTGCTGAGCAAATACCTCCGGGTGGAGTTCCCACTCCCCCGGGTGGAAAGTCTGACGACTTAGGAAATCCGCTTCCCAGTTGTCTACTCCTGGGATGTGAATTGCAGATAGATGGCAAGAGTGATCCTCCGCCCATCTGATTATCTTGGTTACTTCCTTCATCGCTAAGGAACTCTTTGTTCCTCCCTGATGATTTATGTATGCTACAGTCGTGATGTTGTCCGACTGGAATCTGATGAATTTGGCCGCCGCTAGTTGAGGCCATGCCTGGAGCGTGTTGAATATCGCTCTCAGTTCCAAAATGTTTATCGGGAGAAGAGACTCTTCCCGAGACCAAAGGCCCTGAGCTTTCAGGGATCCCCAGACCGCGCCCCAGCCTAACAGGCTGGCGTCGGTCGTTACAATGATCCACTCCGGTCTGCGGAAGCACCTTCCCTGCGACAGGTGATCCTGAGACAACCACCAGAGAAGAGAATCTCTGGTTTTCTGGTCCAGTTGGATTTGAGGAGACAAATCTACATAATTCCCATTCCACTGTTTGAGCATGCACAATTGCAGTGGCCTGAGATGAATTCGAGCAAAAGGGACTACGTCCATTGCTGCAACCATTAATCTGATAATCTCCATGCACTGAGCTACAGATGGCCGAGGAATGGAATGAAGAGCTCGGCAAGTGCTTAGAAGCTTTAACCTTCTGACCTCCGTCAGAAATATTTTCATTTCTACCGAGTCTATTAATGTTCCCAGGAAGGGAACCCTTGTGAGGGGGGACAGAGAACTTTTTTCGGTGTTCACCTTCCACCCGTGAGACCTTAGGAAGGCCAGAACAATATCCGTATGAGCCTTGGCTCTGGGAAAAGACGACGCCTGTATTAAGATGTCGTCCAGATAGGGTGCTACTGCAATGCCCCGCGGCCTTAGGACCACCAGAAGGGACCCTAGCACCTAGCCAACCCGAAGGGAAGGGCCAAGAACTGGTAATGCTTGTCCAGAAAAGCGAACCTTAGGAACTGATGGTGATCTTTGTGGATAGGAATATGAAGATACGCATCCTTTAGATCCACGGTAGTCATGTATTGACCTTCCTGGATCATTGGTAAGATTGTCCGAATGGTCTCCATCTTGAAGGATGGAACTCTGAGGAATTTGTTTAGAAATTTTAGATCCAGGATTGGTCTGAAAGTTCCTTCCTTTTTGGGAACCACAAAAAGGTTTGAGTAAAAACCCAGTCCTTGTTCTGTAATTGGGACTGGATATATCACTCCCATCTTGATTAGATCTTCTACACAGCGTAAGAACGCCTCTTTCTTTGTCGTGTCTGAAGACAGACGAGAAATGTTGAACCTTCCTCTTGGAGGAGAGTCCTTGAATTCTAGAAGGTATCCCTGAGCAACTATCTCTAATGCCCAGGGATCGTGAACATCTCTTGCCCAAGCCTGAGCAAAGAGAGAGAGTCTGCCCCCTACCAGATCCGGTCCCGGATCGGGGGCTACCCCTTCATGCTGTCTTAGTAGCAGCTGCAGGCTTCTTGGCCTGATTACCCTTGTTCCAGCCCTGCATAGGCTTCCAGGTTGCCTTAGGCTGTGGGGAGTTACCCTCTTGCTTTGCGGTCGCAGAGGTTGAAGCAGGACCGCTCCTGAAGTTGCGAAAGGAACGAAAATTAGCCTTGTTTTTAGCCTTAAAAGGCCTATCTTGCGGGAGGGCATGGCCCTTTCCCCCCAGTGATATCCGAAATAATCTCTTTCAATTCAGGCCCGAAAAGGGTCTTTCCCTTGAAAGGAATATTCAATAACTTAGTCTTAGATGACACATCGGCCGACCATGATTTAAGCCAAAGCGCTCTGCGCGCCATGATGGCAAAACCAGAATTTTTTGCCGCTAGCTTAGCTAATTGGAAAGCGGCATCTGTGATAAAAGAATTAGCCAGCTTTAGAGCCTTAATTCTATCCATAATTTCATCATATGAGGTCTCCGTCTGGAGCGACTCCTCCAGCGCCTCAAACCAGAAAGCCGCTGCAGTAGTTACAGGAATGATGCAGGCAATAGGTTGGAGAAGGAAACACTGTTGGACAAAGATTTTCTTTAGTAAACCTTCTAATTTTTTATCCATAGGATCTTTGAAAGCACAACTGTCTTCAATTGGTATGGTTGTGCGCTTGGCTAGCGTTGAAACTGCCCCCTCTACCTTAGGGACCGTCTGCCATGCGTCCCGCCTGGGATCCGTTATGGGGAACATTTTCTTAAAGATAGGGGGGGGACAAAGGGTACACCTGGTCTCTCCCACTCCCTATCCACAATATCCGCCACCCTCTTCATAAAATAATCGATTGCCCCTTAACAGTGTCCACCAGTGTTTTGAGCCCTTTTAAATAAGCCTTCCTTCTATACTAAGTCTCAGAATATGGCTTATCTTTCCCACATGGGGATTCTTGTCAGTCTTCTAGCATTACTAAGTCTTGACTAGAATAAAATGACTGAAACATACCTTATAACAGTTATGACTGCAAACTGTTCCCCCCAACTGAAGTTTTCTGGTACTCCCCAGTCCTGTGTGGGAACAGCAATGGATTTTAGTTACAACATGCTAAAATCGTTTTCCTCTCAGCAGAAATCTTCATCACTTTCTGCCACAGAGTAAATAGTACAAACCGGCACTATTTTAAAAATAACAAACTCTTGATTGAAGAAATAAAAACTACAAATCTAACACCACATTCACTTTACCCTCCCGTGGAGATGCTACTTGTTAGAGCGGCAAAGAGAATGACTGGGGGGGCGGAGCCTGAGGGGGAGCTATATGGACAGCTCTGCTGTGTGCTCTCTTTGCCACTTCCTGTAGGGAATGAGAATATCCCACAAGTAAGGATGAATCCGTGGACTGGATACACCTTGTAAGAGAAATATATTTTCCTTTACTTCCCAAATAGCAACAAAGAAACCTGTGATGATGTTATAGAAAAGAATTGCTAGGAATGCAGAAGTATAGCATTGGCATTTTCTTGATAAAATGGCAGTCAGTAACAAATTTCAAACACATTACCTTTCCAAACAGGAACTAGCTTTTAAAGGGACTTAAATACAAATAGATAAATTACATATTTGAATAGAAACATATTTGCAATATACATGTATTGGCAAAAATGCTTATAGTAAAAGTTATCACTGTTTTAGTGTTAACATTTTTCTCTGCACGTGCATGTGAATCATAGCTAGATATTCTCAGTGCACCAGCATTTTAAATAATGCAGCTGCGCAGAGTACCAGTAGGGCTTGTATCATGCCATCAATTAACATATTGAGCCATTACCGGATGGTACAATCACCTTAGGCTGTCTGAGCAAGTGCTGTGTTTAAAATGCTGGTGCACGGTGCATACTTAAATACACTTTAGAAACAGCTATAGCTTTTATTATTTTGTATTAGCAAAAATGCTTCTATTCAAAATTGAAATGCACCCATGTGGAATTCAATTTTGGCTGGAATGTTCCTTTAACTTTAAAGGAAATAACACTTTTAATAACAAAGCTAAGAACAAAATAAAACATAGTTCTCTTTTTATGTATTTATTTTTAAATAAACTGAAATAGGTGTTGGTATACAATCAGGATATGCATACCATGGGGCAGAGTTATCAAAGAGCAAATACACCTCGCTCATGAGCCTGCACCTGATATTTATCGGATATTAACGATCTAAACTGTTAATAACTAATCACCTCAGAGGGGGAGAATTACAGAACAGGCAAAAGAAATGTCATCCAGATTTCTGGAGAGGTGTTACTTAAAATGACAGATTAAAGAGGCATGGATCAGATCCAGGCAGAGTTCAAGACGTGACCTCCTCTACAATAAACGGGACACAAACCAAGATGTAGGGAAGGTTCAATTAATAACAAGGTACAACTCACACTGGAAGCAGATTAGAGAAATTATGAAAAAATATTGGCATATTTTAACAGTTGACCCAGATTTAAAAGAACATATTGGGGATTATCCCTTATTAACAGCTCGTAGAGCACAGAGTTTAAAGGGACCGTATACACTCATTTTCATATAACTGCATGTAATAGACAATACTATAAAGAATAATATGCACAGATACTGATATAAAAATCCAGTATAAAATGGTTTAAAAACTTACTTAGAAGCTCTCAGTTTAGCTCTGTTGAAAAGGTAGTTGGAAAGCCCACTGCAAGTAGGAAATAAGACACTCCCCCTCCCCCTTCTTTTGCATATGAAAAGACCTTTTACATAAACAGGAGCAAGCTGAAGTAGGTATCTGACGGTATTCTCATAAAACGTTGGGGCTTGATTAGGAATCTAATATTCAGAGCAATGTTATTTAAAAATAAGCAAAACTATACATTTAAAGGAAAAAAAAAAACTTTATGGGCTATATAAATAGATCATCTACAAAACATTTATGCAAAGAAAAAATGAGTGTATAATGTCCCTTTAAAAGACAGGCTGGTACATAGCGAATATACAAAGAAAGAAATTCCAAAAACCTGGTTGGGAAAAAAGGAGTAGATGGCTTGGCTGTAGCCCTTGTGGCCACTGTGTGTATTGCAGGTTTATCCAGAAAACAAAGAAATTTGGTACAAATCCAGATGAGTAATATGATATAAGACAATGGATAACTTGCAATACCACAGGTGTCATTTATCTTCTACACTGTTCTTGTCCAAAATATTATATAGGAAAAACGAAGAGAGAACTCAAAGATTGAGTTAGGGAACATAGGGATGATATTAAGGGTAAGGTACAAGATAGCCCTGTAGCAAGGCATTTTGAGAGTGATCATAATTCTGATTTCACAATCCTTAAATTACAGGGATTGAACATATTAAGCAACATTGCCGTGGAGGGGATGTAGATCGACATTTATTACAACATGAAAGTAGATGGATGTACAAACTCAATTCCCTAGCACATAATGGTTTAAATGAAAAAAACATGTTTATGTATTATAGTTTTCCTATGGATGTCCTTTGAACTGAGAATTTTAACTAATGGTTTTTGGGAACAATTGTACCCCTCTGGAATAATTTTGTACTACATTTAGTTTTGAGTGTAATATTGTTGATATCTGACAATATATAAAATGTGTTGATTAAGCTTGGTTCCTAAGGAATTATTAATTATTCCTTTATTGCATATAATTTGAGATTTTATAGGTTGCCATGATAGTTCACTAGAAATACCCAAAGAGTTTATGTTGTAAATGACCTAAGGGATGGTTTAGAAATTGTGTAAAACATACAATGTAAAGCCTTGATCCCTCTGTAATAGATCCGGTACCCTTTAAATTAAACAAAAGGGAATATGAGCGAAATAAGGAGGAGCTGACGAGAGAATAAATAGCCAGCACTCCATGAAGAAGGTATCTGAGGAAGCCCTGTAATCCAGCCCTTTTCTGGGAGGGGTAAAACACGTCACATCTGGCGCTCATCTAACCGGAATTCTTAAACTGTGAGCCGAATGTATCCTGCTTGTCTCCCCACCCGCTGAATAAAGACTTTGGGAATCGTGGCTGGATGCACCTAAGAGGCACGTCTTTGAGTTGGAGTTGAGGACGGAATGCCAGGTAGTGTGCCGCAGCGGAAAAAAGCCACTGGTGTCCATGGAAGTCGAGCGGTGAGATTTTTGGGGGTTAAAATTGTGTACAACGAATACTAACTATCCTACACCTAATGGTGGTCTACCATTTTATTTTATACAATACCATGAGCATGTATTTACACTAAGTGCTCCAAGGACTAAAGTGGCAGGATTCATTCTCTTTTTTTTGATTGAAGCACAGGAATCTAGACGCAAGTTTGTTTCTTCAAGCGGGAATTGCATGTAGCAATTTGGAATTTGGATACAATTAAAGAACTGTTGCTTTTTTTTCCCATTGGAATTATTTGAGCGTGTCTTGTACACTTATGTGCTCAACTTTAGCTTCATAATCATTTGTAATATGAGAATATCTAGGATTGTATAAAGTGGCTCATTGTTTTGTATATTACATTTTTTATTTTTACTTATGTTTTTTTTTTTTTTTGGAGTTTGTGAAGCAGTATAAATAAATATTTTTGATTAAAGTGAATGTAAATTTTGATGCTAAAGTGCCAGTTTTTTAAAAAAAAATTGATTAAAAACAGGGGCACTTTAATTAATCAAAATATACATTTCACTCATTGTGAAAAAATACCTTTTAAACTTGACAGCCGCTCCAGTTTCCCCCAGTCGTCGCAAGCCATTTCTGACATCAGAAATGATGGATCGGTCATCCTCCAATCATGGTTTCCCCCCCGGGGGAATCAGTGTCTGATTCAACGCTCTGATTGGAGGAAGCCGGATTCCTCATTTTAAACCCAGGAAGAGGCTTTGTGACGGGCGAAGGAAGCTGGATCAGATGTCAACATTAAAAGGTAAGTTTGTTTTCACAACATGAGGGAAATGTAAATTTTGATGAATTATAGCCTTGTCATTCTTTGATATCCATTTATATCGTGGATATCTTTCTCTCTTTTTTATTTTGGTACTATTAGTATATAACTGCAAGCACCTGTTTATAATACTATGATATGAGTGCACACACTTTCTGTTTTTTAGTTTATATTTATCTCTTATTGAGGGGATTTTTTCCTTATGTCTGTGACAGGCATGGTTGTATGAATCATATTTCTTTTCTTAGTGTTTTTGGACACTAATATATTTCTATGTTTCTTTCTATAGAAATACTTTGGTATAATCCTTCTCATTTTGAGGTGATACTTTCTAATGTATGTGACATTTCGTGTCCCTTTAATGCCTTCACATCATTATAGTCTGATGCTATATATTTAAATATTAATTGTTATTATTATTATAAGCATTGTTTGCTTTTGTATCTTCTACAGGGCATATACATTTTTAGGGATGTTACCTCTATCCCTACCTTTTATAGTAGAAGTACAGTATATCTTGATATTGTTATCGCAGTATCTCTGCTTACTTTCCTTCTTCTACTGTACATATTCCAATCCTTTTCCATTTCTGTCTTCAGTAGATGTATATACGTGATATCGCTATAAGCACTATTCCTGCTTCTTTAATTGTTTTTCTTCTGTACATATTAATGTGTACCTTTAGGGACTGTTTGGCATGTTTCATTCCTATCTGTTGCTCAGTAGAAATTTTATTCTGGATATTGTTATAAGCTTTAGGTCTGCTTATCCTATGTTTTTTCTAATATTCATGCTAAATGTAAAGGGATTTAAGCATTTAATGTTTTATCCCTTCCTTTCTATATTTACAATATGTATATCTGATACGTTCCTTTTGTAATACTCTGGTTCTCTTCAGGTTGTATAAATCTCCTCGCTTCTGAGTATTCTGTGGAGAGGAACAATTATGAGTTATCATGAATTTTTAAGACTCTGCTACATGCAGAGCTAAATAGATAATTTTACATATTTTTCACCTACGGGGATAATTTTATCTTTATTTAATAGTTTCTACTTTCTACTGATCTTCTATGTTCTTTGCTGATAGCAAGGGGTCATGGGGATGAACACCAGTAGCATGGCCGAGCGGCCTAAGTTGTTAGATTTAGGTTCTAGTCTCTGGCAGCAACCTACATCTTTCATTCTAGTTGCTGAGATTTTTGCTTACATACAGTGACTGATCTAATGGTGACTTCCATGGACATTACTTCTTTTGCTCGTTTCCATCTGAGACTTCCTCAGTTGTGCATGCTCAGACATTGGCATGGAGACCACTCTAACCTCTCTCAGAGGAAAGTCTTAGACATCTGTTTGAGAGATGCATTGTCCTGGTGGATCTCTCAGGACCATCTGTCCCAGGGTACATGCTTCCTGAGACCATCCTGGGAGATTGTGACCACGGATGCCGGCCTTTTGGGCTGGGGGTGCACTTTGGGGTTCCTTAAGAGCTCAGGGACTTTGGACTCAGGAGGAGTCGGCCCTCCCAATGAATATCTTAGAGTTGAGAGCAATCTTCAATGCACTGATAGCTGGCCTCAACTGAGTTTGGTCCGGTTTATCATTTTCAGATCGGACAACTTTACTTTGGTGGCGTATATCATCCACCAGGTAGGAACACAGAGCTCCTTAGCTTTGAAGAAGGCAACTCATGTTCTCTAGTGGGCGGAGTCTCACAATTGCCTCATATCTGCCATCCGCATCCTAGGGGGACACACTGGGAAGCAGTTTATCTGAGCAGGCAGACTTTTCACCCAGGGTAGTGGAATCTTCATCCGGAAGTGTTCTCTATGATAACTCTCAGGTGGGGAGTTCCGGAGTTGGATCTGATGGCGTCCCGTCTAAACGCCAAACTTCCAAATTACGGGTCAAGATCAAGAGCAAGCTCTGGTCGATGCTCTGGCGGTTCTTCGGGACTTTGTGATCTAATTTTCCTGTTTCCTCTTTGCCCTCCTTCCTTGGGTCCACAATGATGAAATGTCCACAGCACTCTCTTATAATAGAAAAAAATCTTTATTAGGACATTATTAGGATGTCCTAATAAAGATTTTTTCTATTATAAGAGTGCTGTGGACATTTCATCATTGTGGACTTACTTTGGGTGAATTGGCAGCTCACCTGTCTACTCGAGCACCTCAAATATCTTTAGTGCTGTTCCATTCTCATTGTTTGCTCCTTCCTTGGGTGATATCCCATATCAAACAGTAGAAGGCTTAGGTGATTCTAATCGCTCCAGCTTGGCCATGTAGAATTTTGTTTGCGGATCTGGTAAAGATGTCCTTTTCCCAGTGGAAATTTCCCCTGAGGATGGACCTTCTACTTCAGGGTCCTTTCCTACATCCAAACCGAAAAAGTGATTGATTCTATGATTCAGACTCGTAAGCCAGTAACTCACAAGATTTACCATACAGTATGGCATACATACTTTTTCTTGTGTGAATCAAGGGGTTTCTCTTGGATGAGGGTACCCCGCATTCTGTCTTTTTTTTTTTTTCCGGACGGCCTGGCGAAGGGCTTGTCTGTCAGTACTCTGAAAGACCAGATCTCTTTCGATCCTTTTGCATAATCGTCCGGCTGACTTACCAGATGTTCAATCTGTTGTTCAGACCTTATTCGGAATCAGGCCTGTGTTTAAGTCTGTTGCTTCTACATGGAGCCTTCATCTTGTTCTTAGGGTTCTGCAGCACACTCCGTTTGCGCCTAGGCACTCTGTTGATATTAAATTATTATCTTGGAAGGTTTTCTTCTTTCTCGCATTTTTTCTGCTCGTAGAGTTTTAGAGCTTTTGGCTCGGCAGTGTGACCCCTCTTACCTTGTTTTTCATGCGGATAAGGCGGTCCTTCATTCCAACTTGGGATTTTTTTCCTAAGGTTGTGTTGGACCGCAATATAAATCCGGAAATTGACGTTCTTTCGTTCTGACTCCTCATAAGGAATGTCTGTTGCGTAACCTGGACGTTGTGCATGCTCTGAAGTTCTATCTGCAGGCAACTAGAGATTTTAGTGAATCTACTGCCCCTGCTGTTGTAGTCTTTGGTACCCATATGGGTCAGAAGGCCACTTATTCTACTTGTTCTTTTTGGTTGAGAAGTGTTATTGGTTGGGTTATGAGACTGCTGGACAACAGCCTCCTGAGAGGATTACGGCTCATTCCACGAGGGCTGTCTCTTCTTCCTAGGTCTTTAAAAAATTAGGCGTCTGTGGAACAGTTCTGCAAGGCGGCCACTTGGTCCTCGTTGCAAACTTTTTTGAAATTTCACAAATTCAATGTTTTTGCCTCAGCTGAGGCTTCTTTTTATCTTGGGTATTGGTTCCCACTAGTAATTGAATGGATTCGTGGACTCTCCATGCCATTGGAAAGAAAACAAAATGAATGCTTACCTGTTGAATTATTTTCTTTCCTGGCATGGAGAGTCCACGATGCGCCCTTAATTTAATTTTAAGATGGCTTTTGTCAATTTTAAACCTCAGGCACCTCTATACTCTTGTGTCCTCTTCTCTTTCCATATTCCTTTGGCTGAATGACTGGGGGTTTATGGGAAGTGGGAGTGATACTTAACAGCTTTGCTGGGGTGTTCTTTGCCTCCTCCTAGTGGCCAGGAGTTGAATTCCCACTAGTAATTGAATGGATTCATGAACTCTCCATGTCAGGAAAGAAAATAATTGATCAGGTAAGCATACATTTTGTTTTTCTTAACATTCTGGGGCTTGCCAGAAAAAAACACAAAAGCAGGTCCGGGCTATGGCCTAAGATGGCTGCCAAACTGGGAGCTCTGTAAAGAAAAAATTGCAATCCGCCTTGTAATTTAGATATTACATGTCCATCCAAAAATAATTTGATTTCTATGAAGTACACAACATCCTGCTGGATCGGAATATAGCTATATAAAGAGAAAAGAAGCTTTCCAGACTGGGCAGCGGAGATCTCTTGGCGGTCTGAAAAGGTAGAGAACTCAGCACCCCCCCCCCCCGGGAAACCGGGGTAAGCAGAGTAAGCAGTGTACCTCTGCATTTGCTTCCATATACTAACCCCTATGCAATGGAGAAGCTACTTGTCTTAATCCAGGACCTGTTGAAGGAGCAGGGTCGGAGGATATGTGAGCGGATTGACCGCATTGTACTCCCACCTACTGAGCAAGAGAGAGAAACATGGCGGAACGGATAGCAAGCGCTAGCCCTAAGGCACTCAGATGGGGAAACCTACAGAAGGGAGGAGAGGATACATGGCATATCACAGGAGCAGTTGTGGGCTGGTTCCCCCGCCCTAGACCTGGAAGTGTGTGTAACGGAGTGCCTAGTACCTGCTGTCAGCATCCGTCTTACGGCCTCTGTGGCTAAACGATCAGCTCCCGCATACTATGCTGAGACTGCCCGGCTGGGCGGAGGTTCGAGTTGGCGAGATCAAGATTTACTCCTACCGCCCCTGGGAAGTGCTGCTGGCTCTCTTTGGGAGGATTTGGAGATTGGAGGAGATGGGTTGGTGAGAGCTCCCGGGGTAAAAGATTCAGGCATCGCGGAGGGCTGCCGCGGAGTTTACCGATTGCCTATTTACTCCCTATTCTCCTGGTGCTTGGCATTGGACGGGGCCGCTTTGGGCCTGCTGTGCATTAGTGCTGGACTTACACAACGAGACTCCCAGGGCCTTATGGCTCTACAGGTCCTGAAGGTGGTAAGAGCTGGGGTTGGTTAGATGGTGGTCAGCGGGACCAGGGCCAGACAATAATCCATCACCCTATCAGACTATGTACTTTGTTCCAAAATGATGCCTACATTGGTTGAGTTTTTTTTCTTTTTTCTTGTTTTCTATGCAGTCTGGTGGTGCCTTTGTATTTGCAGGGTGGGATGTGCCTGATGTTTATTGTATTGTCATGCTGGGATTATTTATTCCTACCTTCTCCTAGATAGAATAATATGTATGGCAGGATCAACTTTTACTCTCCTGACTCCCAACTCTATAGTTATAAATAGGTTTCAATACCCAGTATGCCACCTAGATACTATTAGCAGCTTTTTGGGGTAGATTACATGTGCAGTATACATGAAACACCAGCTTCAGATGCTGACTTTAGAGCACTAATTTGATCCATCTGTAAGCTGCAATATTTAATTTGTCATTTTGGGTTGAACTATTAAGCAGAAATCAGAAAGAGCAAATCCTTGAGCAATATATTATGCAAATGCACAAAAATTAATAAAACATAGTCCCAGCGGTGAATGCACAGTATAATACTATGGCTCAGGAAACTCCACCCCATCCCTGACCTATTAAGCAGCTTTACAAATATACCCCCTCAGACACAATACTATCCTGGCATCAACTTTTCCTTACCCCTCTTGCTTATATTGAAATGGGAACCTCCTTGGCCTACTGTATTGGTACCTACACTAGTAGGGTTTAGTTGTAGGTGAGGTGTGTGTCTTGCTGCAGTAATCCTGCCACAAGATTTAAGTAACTAATTTGGATGGGTATCTTTATCTCATACACATTTTCTAATTTTGCAGTAGTACTGTCTGCGGCCGAGATGGTATGAAAGGCACATGATCCCCTCTAAATTATGGGGTAATACATAAAGATCCCATATAAACTGTAGCAGGGTTCAACCCATTTTACCCCCTAAGAAGGTTTCCATTCTTAACCTAGAATCCAGGGTAACCACTACAGGTTTAGTTTTGAACCCAAGGGAGGCTCACTATGTTTTGCCCTGGAATATACTTTAGTTTTCGCTTTGGGGCTGAGATATGAGCATTGGTAGTCTCCTCTACCTGATGGAAATTTGAATCTCTGGAGGTTAAATGTTATACTATATGCTGAGCTAAAAACTAGCCCTATTTTCCTATTGTCTACCTCATGGTAGAAAATAAGATGCTTACTATCACTACCCACACGTAGAGTCTACAAACTGTTGTGTTTGGTTGCCTACTGCTGCTAAGAGGTTAGTGGTTTGATACCCCCACATAACTGTATAGTAATGTATCTACAGACTCGGGTATGAGGGGAGTATCAGGGTCTCACAGAGCCTACTAATTTCCGTGTTGAGCCGCTTACTTCATATTTTGACAGGAGTGTTATAGCTGCAACCTCAGATGCTAATGGGTACAATTTAATCTCCATGGGTATATACAGTTGCATTTCTGGTATGGACATATAGGACCTAATTCTTTCCTTAGAGAGCTTTATTACGAAATCTAGGTCGAATGATGATCACTTGTTATGTTATTTTTTTTGTCCATGTTTCCATGTTTGTATAGAAAAAGAGGTGCCGCACACGGCCTACTGTATTTCCTGTTGTGCAGGATCTCATATTGCTTACAGTTCTATGACATGCGTGTGAAACACAAGATTTGAATGTATGTATTTAGGCATGTTGCCGTGATAATGTATGATGTTATATGTATATCATTGTTACCTCAATAAAAACTATTAAACAAAAAAACAAAAAAACACAAAAGCATCCACACATTTATTTATTGCTTTCCTTCTTAATATAAGGAGAGTCCACGTCTTCATTCCTTGCTATTGGGAAATACTGAACCTGGCCACCAGGAGGAGGCAAAGACGCCCCAGCCAAAGGCTCAAATACCTCTCCCACTTCCCCTATCCCCTAGTCAGTCATTCTTTGCCTTTCGTCACAGAAGGATGGCAGAGAAGTGTCAGAAGATTTCAGAGTTGTTCCTCAGGAGGGGTATTTTCCCTTCGATATGGGATTGAAGTTTTAAGTAGTCTTGTCAGCCTTTCAGTAAGAGCATTGACGAAAGTTAGAGTCTGGAGATGCAGGGTCTGTGAACCCATCCAGACTGCCTGCTAACAGCTCCTTAAGCAATGAGTGTTGACGAGTTTCACTGTCTGCTTTCTTCACTCAAGTCCATGTCAGGAACGATGCTAGAAGACTGTCACAATTGAGAGGCTGTGTTTCTGTTCCACAGCACGGATTCTGGTAAGATCGTTTTATTTTTACTTATGTTGAAAACGCTAAAGACAGGGTCCCAGTGTGGCTCCTTTCTCTTGTTAAGTGTATTCAGTCCACGGATCATCCATTACTTATGGGATATATTCCCTTCCCAACAGGAAGTTGCAAGAGGATCACCCAAGCAGAGCTGCTATATAGCTCCTCCCCTCCACGTCATAGCCAGTCATTCTCTTGCAACTCTCAACATAGTAGGAAGGTGTGAGAGGAGTGTGGAGTTTTTTATACATAATTATTTCTTCAATCAAAAGTTTGTTATTTTTAAATGGCACCGGAGTGTGCTGTTTTTTTCTCTCAGGCAGTATTTAGAAGAAGAAGCTGCCTGCGTTTTTCTATGATCTTAGCAGAAGTAACTAAGATCCACTGGCACATTCTGAGGAGTGGGGTAACTTCAGAAAGGGAATAGCATGCGGGGTTCCCCGCAGATGAGGTATGTGCAGTAAATAATTTTTCTATGGAATGGAATTGACTAGAAAATACTGCTGATACTGATGTAATGTAAGTACAGCCTTAAATGCAGTAGTAGTGACTGGTATCAGGCTGATGTATGTAGGTGCAGTGAAGTAATTTTCTAAGAAATGGAATTTGACTAAGAAAATGCTGTTAATACTGAACTAATATATGAGCCTTAACTGCAGTAGAAGCGACTGGTAGCAGGCTTATTAATAACACTACATAACCTTTAAAATGTATGTTTAAAACGTTTACTGGCATGTTATTCGTTTTTGTGAGGTACTTTGGTGATAAATCTTTTGGGGCATGATTTTTTCCACATGGCTGACGTATTTTTCTGCATAGAAAAGGTTAACTGAGTTTTCCCACTGTTGTAATATGAGTGGGAGGGGCCTATTTTAGCGCTTTTTTGCGCAGTAAAAATTTAGTCACAGTCTTCCTGCTTCTTCCTCCTTGATCCAGGACGTCTCTAGAGAGCTCAGGGGTCTTCAAAATTCATTTTGAGGGAGGTAATCAGTCACAGCAGACCTGTGACAGTGTGTTTGACTGTGATAAAAACGTTAATTGTTAAATTGATTATCCGTTTTGGGTATTAAGGGGTTAATCATCCATTTGCTAGTGGGTGCAATACTTTGCTAACTTAATACATTTACTGTGAAAATGTGGTTGCTATAACTGCTTTGGTTCATTGTTATTTCAACTGTGACAGTTTTTTTGTGCTTCTTAAAGGCGCAGTAGCGTTTTTTATATTGCTTGTAAACTTATTGAAAGGATTTTCCAAGCTTGCTAGTCTCATTGCTAGTCTGTTTAAACATGTCTGACACAGATGAATCTGTTTGTTCACTATGTTTGAAGGCCAATGTGGAGCCCCATAGAAATATGTGTACTAAATGCATTGATGTCACTTTAAATAAAAGTCAGTCTTTATCTGTAAAGAAATTATCACCAGACAACGAGGGGGAAGTTATGCCGACTAACTCTCCTCACGTGTCCGTACCTTCGCCTCCCGCTCAGGAGGCGCGTGATATTGTGGCGCCAAGCACATCAGAGAGGCCCTTACAAATCACTTTGCAAGACATGGCTGCTGTTATGAAAGAAGTATTATCTAAATTGCCAGAATTAAGAGGCAAGCGCGATAGCTCTGGGTTCAGGACAGAGCGCGCTGATGATGTGAGAGCCATGTCAGATACTGCGTCACAATTTGCAGAACATGAGGACGGAGAGCTTCATTCTGTGGGTGATGGATCTGATCCAGGGAAACCGGATTCAGAAATCTCTAATTTTAAATTTTTAAGCTTGAGAACCTCCGTGTATTGCTAGGGGAGGTTTTAGCGGCTCTGAATGACTGTAACAAAGTTGCAATTCCAGAGAAATTATATAGGCTGGATAGATACTATGCGGTACCGGTGTGTACTGACGTTTTTCCTATACCTAAAAGGCTTACAGAAATTATTAGCAAGGAGTGGGATAGACCCGGTGTGCCCTTTTCCCCACCTCCTATATTTAGAAAAATGTTTCCAATAGACGCCACTACACGGGACTTATGGCAGACGGTCCCTAAGGTGGAGGGAGCAGTTTCTACTTTAGCTAAACGTACCACTATCCCGGTGGAGGATAGTTGTGCTTTTCGGATCCAATGGATAAAAAATTAGGTTACCTTAAGAAAATGTTTGTTCAACAAGGTTTTATCTTACAGCCCCTTGCATGCATTGCGCCTGTCACTGCTGCTGCGGCATTCTGGTTTGAGTCTCTGGAAGAGGCCATTCGCACAGCTCCATTGGACGAGATTATGGACAAGCTTAAAGCACTTAAGCTAGCTAACGCATTTGTTTCTGATGCCGTTGTACATTTAACCAAACTAACGTCTAAGAACTCCGGATTCGCCATCCAGGCGCGCAGAGCGCTATGGCTTAAATCTTGGTCAGCTGACGTGACTTCTAAATCTAAATTGCTTAATATTCCATTCAAAGGGCAGACCTTATTCGGGCCCGGCTTGAAAGAAATTATTGCTGACATTACTGGAGGTAAGGGTCATACTCTTCCTCAGGACAGGGCCAAATCAAAGGCCAAACAGTCTAATTTTCGTGCCTTTCGTAACTGCAAGGCAGGAGCAGCATCAACTTCCTCCGCTCCAAAACAGGAAGGAACTGTTGCTCGTTACAGACAGGGCTGGAAAGCTAACCAGTCCTGGAACAAGGGCAAGCAGGCCAGAAAACCTACTTCTGCCCCTAAGACAGCATGAAGAGAGGGCCCCCTATCCAGAAACGGACCTAGTGGGGGGCAGACTTTCTCTCTTCGCCCAGGTTTGGGCAAGAGATGTCCAGGATCCCTGGGCATTGGAGATCATATCTCAGGGATATCTTCTGGACTTCAAAGCTTCTCCTCCACAAGGGAGATTTCATCTTTCAAGGTTATCAGCAAACCAAATAAAGAAAGAGGCATTTCTACGCTGTGTACAAGACCTCTTAGTGATGGGGGTGATCCACCCAGTTCCGCGGACGGAACAAGGGCAAGGTTTTTACTCAAATCTGTTTGTGGTTCCCAAGAAAGAGGGAACCTTCAGACCAATCTTGGACCTAAAAATCTTAAACAAATTCCTAAGAGTTCCATCATTCAAAATGGAGACTATTCGAACCATCCTACCCATGATCCAAGAGGGTCAATACATGACCACAGTGGACTTAAAGGATGCCTACCTTCACATACCGATTCACAAAGATCATTATCGGTACCTAAGATTTGCCTTTCTAGACAGGCATTACCAGTTTGTAGCTCTTCCCTTCGGATTAGCTACGGCCCCGAGAATTTTTACAAAGGTTCTGGGTTCACTTCTGGCGGTACTAAGACCGCGAGGCATAGCGGTGGCTCCGTACCTAGACGACATTCTGATACAAGCGTCAAGTTTTCAAATTGCCAAGTCTCATACAGAGATAGTTCTGGCATTTCTGAGGTCCCATGGGTGGAAGGTGAACGTGGAAAAGAGTTCTCTATTACCACTCACAAGAGTTCCCTTCCTGGGGACTCTTATAGATTCTATAGAGATGAAGATTTACCTGACGGAGTCCAGGTTATCAAAGCTTCTGAATGCTTGCCGTGTCCTTCATTCCATTCCATGCCCGTCAGCCGCTCAGTGCATGGAAGTAATCGGCTTAATGGTAGCGGCAATGGACATAGTGCCATTTGCGCGCCTGCATCTCAGACCGCTGCAATTATGCATGCTAACTCAGTGGAATGGGGATTACTCAGATTTGTCCCCTCTACTAAATCTGGATCAAGAGACCAGAGATTCTCTTCTCTGGTGGCTTTCTCGGGTCCATCTGTCCAAGGGGATGACCTTTCGCAGGCCAGATTGGACGATTGTAACAACAGATGCCAGCCTTCTAGGTTGGGGCGCAGTCTGGAACTCCCTGAAGGCTCAGGGATTATGGACTCAGGAGGAGAAACTCCTCCCAATAAATATTCTGGAGTTGAGAGCAATATTCAATGCTCTTCTAGCTTGGCCTCAGCTAGCAACACTGAGGTTCATCAGATTTTAGTCGGACAACATCACGACTGTGGCTTACATCAACCATCAAGGGGGAACCAGGAGTTCCCTAGCGATGTTAGAAGTCTCAAAGATAATTCGCTGGGCAGAGTCTCACTCTTGCCACCTGTCAGCGATCTACATCCCAGGCGTGGAGAACTGGGAGGCAGACTTTCTAAGTCACCAATCTTTTCATCCGGGGGAGTGGTAACTTCATCAGGAGGTCTTCGCTCAACTGATTCATCGTTGGGGCAAACCAGAACTGGATCTCATGGCGTCTCGCCAGAACGCCAAGCTTCCTTGTTACGGATCCAGGTCCAGGGACCCGGGAGCGGCGCTGATAGATGCTCTGGCAGCCCCTTGGGTTTTCAACATGGCTTATGTATTTCCACCATTTCCGCTGCTACCTCGACTGATTGCCAAGATCAAACAGGAGAGAGCATCAGTGATTTTGATAGCGCCTGCGTGGCCACGCAGGACCTGATATGCAGACCTAGTGGACATGTCGTCCTGTCCACCATGGTCTCTGCCTCTGAGGCAGGACCTTCTAATACAAGGTCCTTTCAACCATCCAAATCTAATTTCTCTGAGGCTGACTGCATGGAGATTGAACGCTTGATCCTATCAAAGCGTGGCTTCTCTGAGTCAGTTATTGATACCTTGATACAGGCACGGAAGCCTGTTACCAGAACAATTTACCATAAGATATGGCGTAAATATTTATATTGGTGCGAATCCAAGAGTTACTCATGGAGTAAGGTTAGGATTCCTAGAATATTGTCCTTTCTACAAGAGGGTTTAGAAAAGGGCTTATCTGCTAGTTCGTTGAAGGGACAGATTTCTGCTCTGTCTATTCTCTTACACAAACGTCTGGCAGAATTTCCAGACGTCCAGGCTTTTTGTCAGGCTTTGGCTAGGATTAAGCCTGTGTTTAAGACTGTTGCTCCTCCGTGGAGCTTAAACTTGGTTCTTAAAGTTCTTCAAGGGGTTCCGTTTGAACCCCTTCATTCCATTGATATTAAACTTTTATCTTGGAAAGTTTTGTTTTTGATGGCTATTTCCTCGGCTCGAAGAGTCTCTGAGTTATCTGCCTTACATTGTGATTCTCCTTATCTGATTTTCCATTCAGACAAGGTAGTTCTGCGTACTAAACCTGGGTTTTTACCTAAGGTAGTTTCTAACAGGAATATCAATCAGGAGATTGTTGTTCCATCATTATGTCCTAATCCTTCTTCAAAGAAGGAACGACTTTTACATAATCTGGACGTAGTCCGTGCCCTGAAGTTCTATTTACAGGCAACTAAAGATTTTCGTCAAACTTCTTCCCTGTTTGTCGTGTACTCTGGACAGAGGAGAGGTCAAAAAGCTTCGGCAACCTCTCTCTCCTTTTGGCTTCGTAGCATAATACGTTTAGCCTATGAGACTGCTGGACAGCAGCCCCCTGAAAGAATTACAGCTCATTCCACTAGAGCTGTGGCTTCCACCTGGGCCTTTAAGAATGAGGCCTCTGTTGAACAGATTTGCAAGGCTGCAACTTGGTCTTCGCTTCACACTTTTTCAAAATTTTACAAATTTGACACTTTTGCTTCTTCGGAGGCTGTTTTTGGGAGAAAGGTTCTACAGGCAGTGGTTCCTTACGTTTAAGTTCCTGCCTTGTCCCTCCCATCATCCGTGTACTTTTAGCTTTGGTATTGGTATCCCATAAGTAATGGATGATCCGTGGACTGAATACACTTAACAAGAGAAAACATAATTTATGCTTACCTGATAAATTTATTTCTCTTGTAGTGTATTCAGTCCACGGCCCGCCCTGTCTTTTTTAAGGCAGATCTAAAATTTTAATTGAAACTCCAGTCACCACTGCTCCCTATGGTTTCTCCTTTCTTGTCTTGTTTCGGTCGAATGACTGGCTATGACGTGGAGGGGAGGAGCTATATAGCAGCTCTGCTTGGGTGATCCTCTTGCAACTTCCTGTTGGGAAGGGAATATATCCCATAAGTAATGGATGATCCGTGGACTGAATACACTACAAGAGAAATTAATTTATCAGGTAAGCATAAATTATGTTTTTATCTTAATAGAATCATGGGTTAATATCTCCTGAGGTAGGTTATTGAAAAGTGTGGATTAATCAAATGTGATACTTTGATTTTATGCTGCTTTATGTGCGAGATTTTTTTGGGCTCAAGACTGCTGTTATACAGTAAAGGAACATACAGGTTTTTACTTTCACTTTGAACGCTGCGCAGCTTGTAACTTGGTGCGCTTTTTCTCATAGCAGGGGCGGTCCTGGTCACACTTTTGTTTCCTCTTTCCTGACCGAGATAGCTGTCGGAGAAGATGCTTGTTTCTCTGTTTGCCTGGGTCTAGGAGGTGGTGAGTGCCACTCATTGGGAGTAGCTGTTTATGAGAAATAAAAAGATAATTTATTCTGTGTCCTACTGTTGTTAGCGCAAGCTATAGAGGATTCTGATATGCTTGAGGGTACTCCCTCTATTCCTAATAGTAATACCTGTCTATATTGTGAGGAGGCCTTGGTGTGCCTGCCCTCTCAACTATGTTCCATATGCATCAACAAGGTTATTATGCCTTTAACCCCTTTAGTACTACTGATCCGTCCACCTCTGAGGACTCGCCGTCCCGTGAGGTGCATACCCATCAGTCATCTCCATTTTTACATGCAGTTTCCCGTAGCACGCCTGATCCTCTGTCTGGAGGGAGCCTTTTAGCATCAGACTTTACCACACAGTTAAAAAAACGGCGGTGTCTGAGGCTCTTAGTGCTTTACCTCGCCCTGCCAAGCACAAGGGAAAGCTTAAAAATAGCTCTCCAGTCCAATGATTTATTAGATTTGTCTGCCTTGCAAGTATCCCAGGATGGGTCACACTGAGTATTCAGAGGTTGAAATTTCTGGATTGGAGTCTGCTACCTCTAGGCCTCTGGCTGCGGAGGAGCCAGCCTTTAGATTTAAAATTGAACACTTAGGTTTTCTTCTTAAGGAGCTTCTGTTGACATTATAGGCTCCAGAGGCCAAGTTGAATGATGAACCTTTGATCCCTAAATTAGACAGAGTGTACAAGGACAGGGTAGCGCCATTAACTTTTCCTATACCTGTAAAAATTTGTCTGCCTTTAAAAAATTATTCCTGGTCCCGGACTCTCAGCTGGAGTTGTAGGGTTCCGTCCCTAAAGTGGATGGCGCTATCTCCACATTAACTAAGCGTGCTACTATCCCTCTTGAGGATAGCTCGTCTTTCAGAGAGCCGATGGATAAGAAGATGGAGACTTTTCTCAGGAAAATGTTTCAGCATACTGGATATTTATTTCAACTAGCAGCGGCTGTTGTCTCGATTGCTGGAGCTGCGGCCCACTGGTGTGACTTCTTAGCAGATTTGATTGAGGTGGAGGGTCCCCTTGATGTTATCCAGGAAGAATTCAAGCTTTGAGAATTGCTCATTCTTTTATCTGTGATTCAATCATGCAGATTATTCGCCAGAATGCTAAAATCTATAGTTTCTCAGTACAGACCTGTCTGGCACTCTGGCTGAAGTCCTGGTCTGCGGACATGACTTCTAAGTCTATACTACTTGCTCTCCCCTTTAAGGGAAATATTTTATTTGGTCAAGGCCTGGACTCCATTATCTCCATGGTTACAGGGGGCAAGGGTGCCTTTTTACTGCAGCATAAAAAGAACAAATCTAAAGGACAAGGATCGAATTTTCATTCCTTTCGTTCTGAAAAGTCCCAACACCAGCAGTCTTCCTCTAAGCCCGAGCAAACCAAGATCACTTGGAAGCCGGCTCAATCCTGGAATAAATCCAAGCAGAACAAGAAGCCCGGCGAGAACAAGTTGACATGAAGGGGCGGCCTTGATCTGGCGCTGGATCGTGTAGGGGCAGACTGTCGCTGTTTTCAGATGCTTGGTTCAGGGACGTGCAGGATCCGTGGGTCCTGGAGGTCATAGCTCAGGGTATCACAAACTGGTAGTTATGTGTATAGGTGGAACACAACTGCAGAATAAATAATAATATGTATGTTACAGAGGACTGTCTAAAACCTCTATTACTGAAAAGGTTTCCTTCAGTCACGTGAATAAGTTTAATATATCAAGGATTGATAACTTATTCAGCAGAAAGTGAATAAGAAAAAGAAATATTACTGTTAAGATCACCCTTGGATAATAACAGGAGAGGACAAAAATATAAAGATTCAGACAGGCAGCATTTGAGCATCAGTGAACCAAACCAGTGAAGTTGCGGTTTTTAGGCTTAAAAGTTATGATTAAACTTCTTATGTATAATACAAGTCAGAGTTGAATACGTTATGAGATATGATGTTAAACTGTAAATTGTACCTTGGAAATGCAGGCAGTCAGGAGAGCAAGCAGGGTTACCTTCGTAGGAATCAGAGTAGTTAGAGTGAGACCGGAGCAGACCCGGAAGTGACGTCACGCTGTGTAGCGTAATCGGGAGAATCTCACTGACAGGCTGAATGAACACAGAGGGTATGAGCTGCGGTAAAAAGAAAGCAGCGAGAGGTAATAGAAAAACACAGTAGGTACTTTACCCCACAAGGAGAGAGAGTGACTTTAAATGGAATTCCAAAGTAGTTGGTGCTGTTTAGGATAAAGGCTCAGAACTCCGTATTACAAGGTAGAGAAGGAAAAGGCTGAGCAGGCAGGTAATCCTCTCTGTAGCGAAGATCATCAATACTGAGCAAGGTGTAACAGGTGAGCGGCACTCTTAAGGAAGGAGGAACAAATCAGAAATTAGTGGGTGTAGTTAGGAGGAAAATGGGTTGAACCAGGCAGAACCTGACAGAACCCCCTCCTCAAGGACGCTGTTCCACAGCGGATGGACGAGGCCGGTCAGGATGGCGACGATGAAACAAGGAGAGAAGTCTAGGAGAGTTGAGATTGGAGAGAGGCTCCCAAGAATCCTCATCACTTGAATAATTTTTCCACCTGACCAAATACTGTAGAACACCCCTGGAGATCCTGGAGTCCAAAATGGATTCAACTTCATACTCATCATCAGCAAGAGGAAGGTTTGTAGGTGGAAGAAGAACTTGTGTATCTCTTGTGGGTACATAAGGTTTTAATAAAGATACGTGGAACGTAGGATGAATCCTAAGAGTGCTGGGAAGGCGTAGCTTGACAGCATTGGTATTGATAACACTTTGGACAGGAAAGGGACCAATGAAGAGACTGGCCATCTTCTTGGAAGGAACTTGTAATCTTAAGTTCTTAGTAGAAAGCCAGACTAAATCTCTCGGGGAGTATTCAGGCGGCTTCCTTCTCCTGAGGTCATAATAATGTTTTTGGTTCTCTTGGGCCAAACGAATGTTCTCCTGGATGACATTGAAATTCTCCTGCAGAGAATTATGGAGCTGATCCAGCGAAGGTGAATCCGATGAAGCAAGGGTTGAGAAGGTCAAGGTGGGGTGATAGGCATAGTTTGCGAAGAAGGGTGTCATTTTTGTAGATGCATTGGTTAAATTATTGTAGGCGAATTCGGCCATAGAGAGATAATTCATCCAATCTTTCTGTTGATAGGAACAATAACATCTGAGAAAGTGTTCAAGCCACTGATTTAACCTCTCGGACTGCCCATTAGTTTGGGGATGAAAAGCTGTAGTAAAACGATGTTCCATATTAATCAATGTACATAATTTGCTCCAAAATTTTGAGGTGAATTGTGTACCCCTATCTGTCGTCAAGATAGAAGGTATTCCATGCAACTTAATGATGTGGTCAATGAACAGGGTGGCAGTTTCAGAAGAAGTGGGAAGTTTATGGAAAGGGATGAAATGAGCCATTTTACTGAATAAATCAATGACCACAAGGATAGTTTTTTGATTTTTTGATGGTGGTAAATCTACAATAAAATCCATGGAAACATGGTGCCAAGGCTTTTTAGGGACTGGTAAAGGCATGAGCAAGCCAAAAGGTGGTCTTCTTTCTGGTTTGCAAGTGACACAAGTCCTGCAACTGGCGATATGATCAGAAATGGTGGATTTCATGTGTGGCCACCAATAGGTGCGTGAAACGAGATCCAAGGTACGTTGAAGACCTGGGTGTCCAGCTAAGGGAATGTCATGGCATGTCTGTATAATTTGTTTTCTCAAGGAGGGTGGTATGAAGATTTTCTTATCATAGTAGTAAATGCCATGCATTTTGGTTAAAGTTGGTTCAGGTGGGTTTGAATGTTCCTTGCAGTAATTGCGGAGATCAGTCAAGATCGTCGAAGTGAACCCAATGAAACATTGAGGGGAAACAATGTATTTTCTGACAGAGATGTGAGTTGGTCGTTTTGGTAACCGAGATAAAGCGTCAGCTTTGATGTTTTTATTAGCAGGTCTGTAAATGATAACGAAATTGAAACGGTCAAAGTACAGACTCCATCGAACCTGTCTGGCAGATAAGGTTTTATTAGATTGTAAATACTGGAGGTTCTTATGGTCTGTGTAGATATTAATTGGCAGAGTGGTGCCTTCAAGAAGGTGTCTCCAGTGTTCAAGGGATCGTCGAATGGCCAATAACTCCTTGTCCCCAATGGCATAATTTTGTTCGGCAGGGGACATTAGTTTGGAGAAATAGGAAATTGGATGGAGAGGATCAGATAGAGATTTTTGTTGTGAGAGGACTGCTCCAATGGCGAAATCGGAAGAATCAACTTCCAGAGTATATTGATATGAAGGATTGGGAAATTGAAGGATTGGTGCGGAGGTAAATCTGGATTTCAAATAACGGAAGGCATGTACAGCATCTGAACCCCATGAGAAAGGTGTTGTAGAGCCTGTTAAAACTGTGAGAGGTTTTACTATTTTGGAAAAGCCTTTGATAAATTTTCTATAATAATTTGAAAAGCCAAGGAACCGTTGCAGGTCTTTTCTAGTCTTTGGTTCTGGCCAATCCAAAACAGCCTCAACCTTCTCTTTCTGCATCTGGATTCCTGAGGGAGAAATATCATATCCTAGAAAGGATACCTGTGTTGTGTGGAATTTGCATTTCTCCAATTTGGCGTACAATTTATACGCTCTAAGTCGCGCAAGGACTTGGCGAACATGCCTGATGTGTTCCTGCAAAGTTCTGGAATAAATGAGTATATCATCTAGATATATAACAATGCATACATCTAGAAGGTCTCTGAATACATCATTAATAAAGTATTGGAAGGTAGCTGGGGCATTGCAGAGACCAAAGGGCATTACAAGGTACTCGAATAACCCATATCTGGTCCTGAACGTCGTCAGCCATTCATGACCCTCTTTAATCCTGACAAGATTGTATGCCCCTCTTAAGTCAAGTTTAGTAAAAATAGTAGCATCAGAAAGCCTCTCGATCATCTCTGGGATTAGGGGCAAAGGATAACGATTCTTAATCGTGCATTTATTTAGTTCACAATAATCTATGATGGGTCTGAGGCTGGAATCCTTGTTACGAACAAAGAAAAAACCTGCCCCTGCAGGAGAAGTTGATGGCCTAATGAAGCCTTTCTTTAAGTTGTCGTCAAGATAGACTTTAAGATGTTCCAGTTCAGGATTACTTAATGGGTAAAGGTGTCCAATGGGTATGCAGGCTCCAGGAAGGAGATCGATAGGGCAATCATATGCCCTATGAGGTGGTAGGTTCTCTGCCTCGGTCTTACTAAATACATCTTTAAATTCCAAATATTGAGAGGGTAAGCCCTCAGAATCAGTAATAGTGTGCAACAAAACAGGACTAGGGAAACATGTTTCTTTGCAATAAGTGGAACAAAATTTTATTTGAAAAGGGTGCCAAACAATAGTGGGGTTATGAAGTTGTAACCACTTCATCCCGAGAACCAAACAAAAATGGGGAGAGGGAAGAACATCAAAAGAAAGTAATTCATAATGTCCTGATATATTAAGCATGAGTGGAACAGTCTCATGAGTTATAGGTCCAGAGAACATGAGTGAACCATCTATGACTCTGATTGGTATGGGAGTAGTTTTCTTTATTAGAGGTATATTTTCCCTAATGCAATAGTCCCGATCCATGTAATTCCCTGAAGCGCCAGAGTCGACAATGGCATCACTGATCCTCAGTTGACTTTGCTCCAACTGTAGGGAGACAGATAAAGTACAATAAGGAGAATGTTCAGGGGAAGGTAGAGATGTATAAAGGTAAGTGGACTTACATTTTTTGTTCTTCAAAAGTAGGGAACAGTCCTGAACAGCGTGACTTGGGCTAGCGCAGTACAGGCATAGATTCCTTAAGCGTCTGCGTTGTTTCTCCTCTTGAGAGAGGGGACCTCTGAGGAAGCCAATCTCCATGGGTTCAGCAGAGGGTTTCATAGCAGAAACACTACTTGGGGCCGAAGAGCCAGAAGTGGGTTTAGGTTTTAGGTCTGTTGCATACTTTTCAGCCTTCCTTTCACGTAGACGGCGGTCTATCTGGATAGCTGTTTTCATAAAAGCTTCCAGGGTTGTTGGTAATTCAATTCTGGCGAATTCGTCTTTTAAAGACTCTGAAAGTCCCAACCGAAATTGATTACGCAGGGCGACTGGGGTCCAGAGAGCATCTGTGGCGAACTGTTTGAAGTCTGATATATAGTCCTCCACAGGTCTCTTTCCTTGTTTTAAACTCCTCAGACTCATCTCAGCAGTAAGCTGAATATCTGTGTCCTGAAACATTTCATCCATACTGGTGAAGAAATCTACAAGGGATCCGAGAATGGGATCCTGGTTCTCTATGAATTTATCGGCCCAATTTCTAGGATCCCCCCTGAGAAAGGAGATTGTAGTGAGGACTTTCACTCTCTCAGTGGGGTAAGTCCTAGGTTTCATTGAAAACAATAAAAGGCAGGCGTTTTTAAATTGTCTATATGCTTTTCTGTTACCACAGAAGAGGTCTGGAAGAGAGACTTGAGGTTCAATAACACTTTCAGTCTGGTTACCCTTTATAGAGAGAGACTCTGTAATTACTTTTCTCAGAGCAGCATTCTCAATTTGTAAATCATGCAGGCCTTGTGCCAGTTGATCTACCTTTTGATTGAGGTTATACACTACTTGATGTAGGTCTGCTGGTTCCATATTTTTTTAGGCTCAGTATTATATCACAAACTGGTAGTTATGTGTATAGGTGGAACACAACTGCAGAATAAATAATAATATGTATGTTACACAGGACTGTCTAAAACCTCTATTACTGAAAAGGTTTCCTTCAGTCACGTGAATAAGTTTAATATATCAAGGATTGATAACTTATTCAGCAGAAAGTGAATAAGAAAAAGAAATATTACTGTTAAGATCACCCTTGGATAATAACAGGAGAGGACAAAAAGATAAAGATTCAGACAGGCAGCATTTGAGCATCAGTGAACCAAACAAGTGAAGTTGCGGTTTTTAGGCTTAAAAGTTATGATTAAACTTCTTATGTATAATACAAGTCAGAGTTGAATACGTTATGAGATATGATGTTAAACTGTAATTTGTACCTTGGAAATGCAGGCAGTCAGGAGAGCAAGCAGGGTTACCTTCGTAGGAATCAGAGTAGTTAGAGTGAGACCGGAGCAGACCCGGAAGTGACGTCACGCTGTGTAGCGTAATCGGGAGAATCTCACTGACAGGCTGAATGAACACTGAGGGTATGAGCTGCGGTAAAAAGAAAGCAGCGAGAGGTAATAGAAAAACACAGTAGGTACTTTACCCCACAAGGAGAGAGAGTGACTTTAAATGGAATTCCAAAGTAGTTGGTGCTGTTTAGGATAAAGGCTCAGAACTCCGTATTACAAGGTAGAGAAGGAAAAGGCTGAGCAGGCAGGTAATCCTCTCTGTAGCGAAGATCATCAATACTGAGCAAGGTGTAACAGGTGAGCGGCACTCTTAAGGAAGGAGGAACAAATCAAAAATTAGTGGGTGTAGTTAGGAGGAAAATGGGTTGAACCAGGCAGAACCTGACACAGGGATACAAGATAGGTTTCAAATCTTATCCACCCAAGGGCAGATTTCTCCTCTCAAGCCTGTCTTCAAAACCAGAAAAGAGGGAAGCCTTTCTGGTGTGCGTGCGGGATCTGTCCTCCTTAGGGGACATTTTCATGTCCCCTATCGCAGAAAGAGGTTTGGGATACTATTCAAAACTGTTTGTGGTCCCAAAGAAGGAGGGAACTTTACGCCTGATTCTGGACTGAAAGTGCTTAAACAAGTTTCTATATGTCCCCTCATTCAAGATGGAGACAATAAGGTCCATCCTTCCTCTAGTTCATGACCACTATAGATCTAAAGGATGCCTACCTTCACGTTCCAATCCACAGGGACCACTTCCAGTTCCTAAGGTTTGCATTCCTGGATCAGCACTTCCAGTTCATTGCACTTCTGTTTGGTCTAGCTACTGCTCCAAGAATCTTTACAAAGGTTCTTGGGGCTCTCCTGGCTGTCGCCAGAACCCAAGGTATATCAGTAGCTCCCTACTTGGATGACATTCTGGTTCAAGCACCATCCTTTCGTCTGGCAAAGGACCATTCGATATCTCTTCTCTCCCTTCTTCGATCACATGGATGGAAGATAAACTTACAGAAGAGTTCTCTTATTCCAAGCCCCAAGGTAGAATTCCTGGGTACTATAATAGACTCAATATCCATGAGGATATTTCTAACCGACCAGAGATGTTGCAAGCTAGCTTCGGCATGTCTTGCCCTCCGGATCTCCTTAAGGCCATCTGTGGCTCAGTGTATGGAGGTGATTGGTCTCATGGTGTCCAGCATGGACATAATTCCCTTTGCCAGGTTCCGTCTCAAACCATTACAGCTGTGCATGCTGAGACAGTGGAATGGCGATCATTCGGGTCTGTCTCATCAGATTTCCCTGGACAGCCAGTCGAGAGAATCGCTCTCTTGGTAGCTCTGTCCAGATCATTTCTAAGACCATCCTGGGAGATTGTGACTACGGACGCGAGTCTATCAGGATTGGGAGCGTTTGGGGTGCCAAGAAGGCACAGGGCTGTGGTCTCAGGAGGAACCACTCCCGATCAACATTCTGGAACTTCAAGCAATCTACAATGCTCTGAAGACTTGGCCTCTTCTGGGTTCATCCTGGTTTATCAGATTCCAATCAGACAATATAACCTCGGTGGCTTACATCAACCATTAGGGGGGAACGAGAAGCTCCCTAGCAATGAGGAAAGTATCTCGTATTTTGGAGTGGGCGGAGGCCCACAGCTGTTCGCTGTCAGCGATCCACATTCTGGGTGTGGACAACTGGGAAGCGGATTTTCTCAGCAGACAATCCTTTCATCCAGGCATCCAGGGGAATGGTCTCTCCATCCCTAAGTGATTGTGTAGATATGCAACATGTGGGGGACGCTGGAGATAGATTTAATGGCGTCTCGTCTTAATACCAAGCTACCCAGATATGGGTCGAGGTCCAGGGATCCTCAGGCGGAGCTAATAGATGCATTAGTGGTGCCTTGGAGGTTCAGTCTAATCTACCTTTTTCCGCCATTACCACTCCTTCCTCGGGTAGTGGCCCGCATCAAGCAGGAGCGTCACTGTCAGTAATACTGATTGTTCCATCATGACTGCGAAGGACGTGGTTCGCGGCTCTGGTGAGGATGTCATCTTCTCCTCCATGGAAGTTACCTTGTCGCAGGGATCTGCTGGAACAGGGTCCTTTTGTTCATCAAAATCTAGATTCTCTGAGGCTGACTGCGTGCAGATTGAACGCTTAGTCCTTGCCAATAGAGGGTTTTCTGAGAAAGTTATTGATAATCTCATTCAAGCTTGTAAGCCGGTTGCTCGTCGCATCTATCATAAGGTGTGGAGAACCTACTTATTCTGGTGTGTAGAGCATGGATTTCCTTGGCATAAAGTTAAGGTTGTCAGGATTCTATTGTTTCTCCAGGATGGCCAGTTCCCTGAGGGGACAGATTTCGGCCTTGTCTGTTTTACTGCACAAGAGGCTCGCTGAGCTTCTAGATGTTCAGTCTTTTGTTAGGGCTCTGATTGGGATCAGACCTGTGTTCAGATCTTCGGCTCCCCCTTTGAGTCTCAATCTGGTTCTTAAAGTTTTGCAACGGGCTCAGTTTGAGCCTATGCATGAAATTGGCATTAAGTTGTTGTCCTGGAAGGTTCTTTTTCTACTGGCTATTGCTTCTGCGTGCAGAGTATCTGAAATTGCCTCCTTGCAATGTGAGCCTCCTTATCTGGTGTTCCATTCGGATAAGACTGTCCTACGTACTAAGTTAGGGTTTGTCTCTAAAATCATGTCAGACCGCAACATCAATTAAGAGATTGTGGTCCCTTTGTGTCCTAATCCTTCTTCTTCGAAGGAACGTTTACTTTATAATTTGGACGTGGTTCGTGCCTTGAAGTTTTATCTTCAGGCTACTAAGGATTTTAGACAAGCTTCTTCCTTGTTTGTGGCATATTCTGGGAAGTGTAAGGGTCAGAAGGTCTCTTCAACTTCCTTATCTTTTTGGTTGAGGAGTCTTATCTGCTTAATTTATGAGACAGCGGGACATAGACCTCCTCAGAGAATTACGGCTCATTCTACTAGAGCAGTGGCTTCCTCTTGGGCCTTTAAGAACAAGGCCTCTATGGATCTGATTTGTAATGCGGCTACCTGGTCCTCCTTACACACTTTTTCTAAATTTTACAAGTTTGATGTTTTTGCTTCAGCTGAAGCAGCCTTCAGGAGAAAGGTGGTGCCTTCAGATTAGGGTCCGCCTCTATTTTTGTCCCTCCTGTTATCATTCAGTGTCCTCTAGAGCTTGGGTATAAGTTTCCCAACAGTAAGGAATGAAGCCGTGGACTCTTCTTATATTAAGAAGGAAAACATAAATTATGCTTGCCAGATCATTTCATTTCCTTCTGTATAAGGAGAGTCCATGGCCCCCTGCCCGTGTTTCTCCGATGGGCCTAAATTTATATGTCTCTTCTGGCACCTTTTATACCCTGATATTTCTCCTACTGTTCCTTGTTCCCTCGGCAGAATGACTGGGGGATAGGGGAAGTGGGAGAGGTATTTAAGCCTTTGGCTAGGGTGTCTTTGCCTCCTCCTGGTGGTCAGGTTCAATATTTCCCAACAGTAAGGAATGAAACTGTGGACTCTCCTTATACAGAAGGAAATTAAATTATCTGGTAAGCAAAATTTGTTTTTTCAAACTGTCATCAAACATTCCTTTTGCAGTCAGTCTGTGCTCCGTGGCAGAGCAGTCTATATATTTATTGTCTGAAGTGACAATAACAACACATTTGTCTTCTATCAGCAACACAGTATTAGTATTGAAAATGAACAACCATCACAGATGGCAAAAAGAGAACTTGTGTCAGAATTGTCCAGATTAACACCTGAGGGACTTTCCCATTACTCTCTGTGTATTCCCCTAACTCAATGTGTCCCTGTCTGAAATGTGAGCAGGTACATGTGACATACAGCTGTAGGTGTGTGCCCTGCAGGTTGTGATCAAAGAAATGCAGTGTAAATGTGTTATCATATATATCTATTAAAGTAGCAATATATTTGGATTACTCTAATAATGATTCACGTTGATAGTAGTGATTATGACATTTTGGTACATTTTTTAAAACATACTTTTATATGTTCTTAAAGGGACATGAAACACAAATATTTTCTTTCATGATTCAGATAGAACATGTGATTTTAAACAACTTTTCAATTTACTTCTATTATCTAATTTGTTTTGTTCTCTTGGTATCATTTGTTGAATGCACTACTAATTTCTAACTGAACACATGAGTGAGCCAATGTCAATCTGTATATATATATATACAGCCACCAATCAGCAGCTAGAACCTAGGTTCTTTGCTGCTCCTGAGCGTTCCTAGATGAACCTTTAAGCAAAGGATAACAAGAGAAGGAACCAAATTAAATAGAAGTAAATTGGAAAGATGTTTAAATTGTATTCTCTATCTGAATCACAAAATCATTTTTTTGTGTTTCTTGTCCCTTTAAAACAGTTATTAACCATCCCTGTACATTTGAATATTGCCATATGAATTTAGAATATAAGTGAATTCACATTAACACTATAAATACAAATGGTAGAACAAATGTCAAGGGGAAAATTTGATGGTAAATGGCAAAAATAAACACATATTCAACTGTTCCCAGATATGAGTATACCTAGATGAGAATTTATTTTAGAAAAACAAAATTACATAAAACAGAGGTAAAAATGCAATTAGTATGTAGAAAGGACAAAATATTTCTGTTCTTGGTAATGGTTGTAGATAATATTGTACATGAGAACTAACTACTATCTGGAATAATGGCATATAATATAATTAAAGGGATAGTAAAGTCCAAATTAAACTTTCATGATTCAGATAGGACATGTAATTTAAACAACTTTCTGATTTACTTTTATCATCAAATTTGCTTTGTTCTTTTGTTATTCTTAGTTGAAAGCTAAACCTAGGTAGGCTCATATGCTAATTTCTAAGCCCTTGAAGGCCCGCCTCTCATTTAAATGCATTTGACAGTTTTTCACAGCTAGAGGGCGTTGGCTCATGTGTTTCATATAGATAAAAATGTGCTCACGTACGTGAAATTATTTAATAGTCAGCACTAATTGCCTGAAATGCAAGTCTGTCAAATGATCTGAGATAAGGAGGCAGTCAGCAGAAGCTTAGATACAAGGTAATTACATAGGTAAAAAGTATATTTTTATAACAGTGTTGGTTATGCAAAACTGGGGAATGGTAAATAAAGGGATTATCTATCTTTTTAAACAATAACAGTTTTGGTGTTTACTATCCCTTTCAGTTACCGCACATTGCATGACAGGGCAGATAAGGCTGATAGGTCTTAATTTTTTTTTCTGTTTGTCCTTTTATCATTTAGTCTCCAGAGCTGAACATCTCAGACCTTTCTACACTTCGAGCCGAGTTGGATATACCAATACCTGATCCAGAAAAAGAGGCAGCAAAAGAGGCAGCTAAAGAGGTAATAGAAAGAGACCTGTGTCCTGCCACAACATAAAATATGTGTGCAAAGGAATAGAGCCTCTAATAACACAAGGAGAGAGAAGCTCATAAAAGAGGAAGGTGTAATGTAGACTGATAGAGACCCTAGCAACAGGAACGTTGAGCGAGGAAACCCAAATAATGAGACTTTAGAGAAAGTGGCATTACAGACCAACAGGGGCACAACAATGTGGATACCATATAAACAAAAGGAAAATGAGAGAAAAATATCAAAACCATTGAATCTAGACAAGTGGAGATCCTATGAGACGATTAGACAGAACCTTCATAAGAGAGAATGAGTTACTTACAAAGAAAACCCCCAATGGTGACAACACAGAGACCCAAAGAGAGATCTCTCTGGGGTCAGGAAGACCAATTGGGTGTAACTTTTTTTTTTTTTGTGAAAGTCCACGAAAGGATAATTTTCAGATAGATACATTTAGGAACTGACCATGATGAGGATTTCTCAGGTACATAGAGTAACTTACTGATAGAATTGTTTGATCTGTATTTATCTCTACCCTACCAAAGAGACTTGAGAATAGCAGTGTCTATGGCATGTGCTCATTTGTTTTTTGTTTTATTTTTTTAGAAAAAAGAAAAAGATGAGAAAAAGGATGACGAAGATGACAAAGGTAAAGATATTATTCAGTTTATCCTGTCTAATGAAAAATGACAAATAGCAGCTGTTTAGCACCATATTTCATATTATCTCTGCATGTCACATAGATGACATTGCTTACAATATGTAGCTGCTATTAATCTTCCCACTCACTTTCTAGGTCCCCCATGTGGTCCCATCTCTAGTAATGAGAAAATCACAGTTCTGCAGAAAAGAATCAAACGTGAAATTCAGGAAGCCAAAGAAAATTTACATCTGGTGAGATACAGAGGGTTTAAGAGAAAATTGGAAGAGGTGAAATAAATATTTATTAAGAGCATTGTTTTTAATATTTATACATATTTTGTCATTCTATCACCTACAGGTCAGCCTGTGGCTCCAGCTTCAGATTCCTCAGATTGAAGATGGCAATAACTTTGGAGTAGCTGTTCAGGTAATGTGGGGTGTTCATTTGTGTATGACTGATGAATGTAAATTTTATTTTAACATTTTTTGTATTTATTTTTTGTTCCTCAGGAAAAGGTGTTTGAACTGATGACAAATCTGAGGACAAAGTTAGATGCAACCCAGACCCAAATATCTAAGTGAGTAAGAACAAGAGTAATAGATGGAGGCATAATATTTGCTGTTGTGGCAAGACACAGGTTAGCCACTACTCTACAGATATGACTGACAGAAAATGGGTACTCTGCTGGTCTGTATGACAAATAAGGGGTTAACCACTATCCATTATGGTTATGTACAATAGAAGGGTTTCATCATAACCTTGTTCATGGGTGTTGTTGGACAAGAAAATTTGTTTGTTGGGGATTACTTTTGGGGAAGTAAAAAATGAACCCTATATCTTCATAGGTATTTCTCTGAGCGAGGTGATGCGGTTGCCAAAGCAGCAAAACATCCTCATGTGGTGAGAGACCCTCTTCTGCACACTGCACCTTTGTTTGTTACATTCTTTCTATATTACTCTTTTTATCAATTGTCTCTGTATATTGTACAGTCGTCCTCCCTTTTCTTCTAATTTCCCTTTCATTTTGTTGTTCCTTAATGTTTATCTAGTTTTTTGGAGTGTTATAAAAAATCCTAGTGATGGTGGATTATCTGTTTCTTTTACAGTTTTAGAATTAACATATTTATGAACCTGCAAATAAACAAATGTTGATGTGTCTTATGAGTTATATGTCAACCAATTTAGTTATATTAATATTAGTTAGAAAAAATAAAGTGCAGGATTTTCATGAACTGTTTATTTAGAACAGGCTTTATAAAACAAATGGTTTCTTGTCACGTTTGGGCAGGTGTGTTTTTGTCTACCAATAGAACTGTGGGAGTTGTCCATATAAGCCAGTCAACATAAGCAGGGTGTAGAAAAGAGGTCTTGCTGCATTAGGTTCACTTTAAATAGCTTTTACCTAAATCCTGCTGTTTCATAAACATGTTTGAATATTGAGAATATCTCTTAATAATATGTCTCATTTTCTTGTAATTTATTCTTTGTGTCTTATCTCACATTCTCTCACAATCCACAACATTCTTTTTGTTCCTACTAATGTGTTTTTTTGCCATCTCTTCCAGGGGGATTTCCGAGCTCTGGTTCAGCAGTTGGATGAGTCTCAGTATTCTGAGCTGCGAATCACTGCCAGGGAAATAAGGAATTTTTATGTAAGTGTTTCAGATACTGTAGGATTTTATAGAAATCATGTCTACTGTTATTATTATTATCATTTATTTGTATAGCGCCGCCAAATTCCGTAGCGCTGGGTACAATGATAGGGGTATACAATGACAAAGATTTGTGATACAATACAAAACATAACAAGACTAAACAAATCTAGCACAGGAGGAAGAGGGCCCTTCTCCGGAGAGCTCACAGTCTATAGTTCACACTAAGACCAAACCTTGAGTTTCATTATAGTTAGAATCCTTATTAACTCTGCTTCTTGGCTACTATAGTTTGTGTTGTAGTGAAAGTTGAACAAAGTTGCACGACTTGTAGCAGATCATAGTTTCACATGTAATAGATTCCAAGAACTCACATTAAACAACATGAGCTACATTGATGGAGTAACAGACTTTACATGCATAGGCTTTGTGTATAGTATTAAAAAAGTATAGAAAACAATGTATAATATTACACAGCCAACTGAAAATGTTTGATGTACATATTCTAATAATACCTAAGTAGACTTATGGATCCAAAAACAAATTTGTTTTTCAAAACTAAATCCATTGATAATGTAGCCTTGTATTAGCTTGACATTGTGCGTCAGAACTCAGGCTACCATCTCTCCACTACAAAAGAAATCTAGTTAGAAATAGCAGCTAAGAATCAAAAAGGCCAATCAAGTCTACCCATATTGAGCCAGATTACAAGTGGAGCTCAAATTTCACACTCCTGCTTGAGCGTTAATTGTGCTAGAAGTTAGATTTTTGTGCTTGTCGGGTTGCGCTCGTATTATGAGTTGAAAGTTAACTTTTTTCGTTCTCGCTGTAACCCGACAAACCCAAAAATCCAAAGTTAGAACATTGCATGTGCATTCACATATTTCCCATAAGTCAATAAAGGGGAAAAAAATGCTAACCCACCACAATCGCATATTCTCATTTGCGCTAACCAGACATGAAAATATAAATATTTCTTTCTTAAGACATGGAGAGTCCACAACGTCATTCCAATTACTAGTGGGATATTCAACTCCTGGCCAGCAGGAGGAGGCAAAGAGCACCCCAGCAAAGATGTTAAGTGTAACTGCCTTACCCATGACCCCCAGTCATTCTCTTTGCCTCTGTCAATGGAGGTTGTGCGAAGTTGGTGTCTGAAGATTTTAATCCTTTTATGGGTACTTTTCCCTGCAAGCAAGCATTGGGGTTTCAGCTGTGTCCACGTCAATCTCCTCAGTAAGAGTAGTGGTGGCTTTTAAGCAGTTAAAAGGCGGCAAGGTAGTCCTTGCTTTAATTTTAATACTTTGCTTCCCCTTTCCAATAAGCCAGAGTTGGTTATTCTGTTCTTTATTTCCATCTTAATATGGGAAGAGTCCACAGCTGCATTCCTTACTTGTGGGAAATACTGAACCTGGCCACCAAGAGGAGGCAAAGATACCCCAGCCAAAGGCTTAAATACCTCCCCCACTTCCTCATAACCCCAGTCATTATTTGCCTTTCGTCACAGGAGGTTGGCAAAGAAGTGTTAGATGATTTTGGAGTAGTCTCTTATGGAGGGTAGTACTCTTCAAGTTGAGACTGGAGTTTTAAGTAGTCCTGTCAGCCTCTCAGTGAGAGCATGGATGAAAGTAAGAGTCCGGAGATGCAGGGAGATTCTTTCTGCGAAACCATCCCGACTCATATTAACAGCTCCATAGGCAATCAGCGTTGACGAGTTTGGCTGCCTACTTTCTTCACTCAAGTCCACGTCAGAAGCGATGCTACTCTCTGTCACACTTGAAGGGCCGTGTTCCTGTTCCACGATGTAGATTCTGGTAAGATCGTTTCATATTTTATTATTAAAAACTTTATTTATTCACCAAGAGGTTTTTACACGAACCAATGACCGTGAAAGTTGATATACATTCATGAAAGATTGTTAACATATCGTTAAACACAAGACTCTGATGGTAGTTTATAGTCCATTGAAAGATTCATAATATTCCCGTATCAACGCGACAAGTATGCCATAGATCGTGCTGTCCCCTCTCATTTTTTTCACTTTTTCTTCAAAACATTATAAACAATAACAAAATATAATAAACCAAAAAATTTAGATTAAAGTGCTATGCACCAACAAAGCCCAGATCCGGCCATACTTACCCGAGATGCCCGCGGACACCAGCCCTAGAGCATCCCTCCCCACCGACATGAGCACAAAGTGTGTGTTTGTTATGTGCCTAGGCAGTCTGTATGTGGTTATTCGAGAAGCACCAATTCCCCTTAAAGTTTTCTTTAAGGATAAATTCACTATTTCTAAATGGATATAGAACTCTTTCTCTGACACTATCTGGCAAGTACAGTAAGTATAGTTCCCATTTTTTAATGAATCATGAATCTGGATATTCTCTTCTCAATATTCCCCCTGACGTCTGCCTGTTCTATAAGCATCTGGGTGTGCAACTTAGTGAGGAATTTTTGGAATGGAGGAGACTTCTTATCCGCCCAGTGTAGTAATATCAACTGTCGTGCGATTAGAATAGTTATTTTAGCTAGAATGTCTTGTGTCTGTGTATTGTTGGTGGGGAGCAGGAACACGATTTGTTGTGCCGAGAGGGATGTCTTTTTTTTTTTTTGTTTTGTTACTTTTGTTAACCAGAATGCTATCTTATTCCAGAACCATTTTAGCTTGGGACATTCCCAAAACAGGTGAATCCAATCGGGTTTTGGTAGTTTACATTTGATGCAGACATTTTCCGCATCGGGTTATCCACTTGGATCTAAGGGCCGGAGTAATATACGCTTGTTGGAGAATTTTTGTATGTGTTTCTCTCGGGTTTGCTGATAATGTTGTGTTCCTAACTTCCTCAAAACTAGATGTCAGCTGTTCGGAATCTATTTCTATGTTTCTGCAGGTGGACCATTTTAATGAGATCCTTTGGATGTTCAGAGTGTCATGGTGTTTAAGAATGAGGTCATATGCGTTCGCTAGTTTGTATGTGCCCTGTTTAGCTAATGAGCATAAAGTGTTAATATGATTGTTTTCCACAGTAAGCAGGCCCTCTGATTTCAGTTTTGTGACATAATGCCTACATTGGAGATATGCAAACCTATGTGTGTTCAGTATCTGATAGGTGTTTTGTAGTTCCTGAAAAGGATGAATATCTAGTGGATTGTATAGTTGTCCAATTGTTGTGAGGTGTTTCTCTTTCCAGATCTTAAATACTGCTGTGGTGTATCCTGGTAAAAAGGATAAATTGCCCTGGATAGGGAGGAATTTGTTAATACTAAATTTTATTCCCCACAACTTACACAGTTTTGCCCATGCTCTTAAAGGGTCTCTAAATAGAACATGATGTTGTATTTCGGGTGGCAGAGAGTTTAGCTTTGCATGAGGCAAGAAGGCTAGGTGTATCGGAAGTGTGAGACCTGATTCTAATGTGGGGATTGTGAATTTTTCATTCCCAACTAACCAGTCCAGCACTATCTTGGTCAAAGTCGCCCAATTGTACCAAAGAATGTTTGGGAGGCGGAGCCCCCCTTTAGTAAATGGCATAACCAGGCTAAGCCTACCTATCCTCTGCTTTTTTCCTTTCCATATAAATTGACCGAAGGCAGATTGTATTGTCTTGGCATCTCATTGCATTAGCATTAACAGAAGCATCTGTAAAGGGTAAAGTATTTTGGGTAGGGCTATCATTTTAAAGAGGTGTCTCCTGCCCGTCAAGGATAGGGGGAGTTTATCCCATCCAAGCAACATATCCCGTATATTTAAAAGAGTTTTGCTGATATTTAATGGGTATAGTTTATTTGGGTCTATGTGTATATAGATGCCCAGATATTTGAACGTGCCATCTGTTATTTGAAGGCCAGTGTTACTAAGTGTATTTCTCTTCGTGTTTTTTAGCCAGGTGACCTCTGACTTATCCTTATTGATTTTGTAACCTGAAAAAGTTCCAAAAGTGTCAATGTCTAAGAGTTTGGGTACATTTAATCCTGGATTACTGACAAATAAAAGGAGGTCATCTGCGTACAATGATAAATGTTGTTTGTGGCCTTTAACGTAAATTCCCTCACTGTGTTGCCGAACGTGACAGGCTAAAGGTTCAATGGCCAAATCAAAGAGTAATGGAGAGAGAGGGCATCCCTGTCAGGTCCCTCTTTGTAGGTTAAAAGGAGTGGATAGTCCGCCATTTATTATGATAGAGGCCTTGGGAGCAGTATACAAAGTCTGTATAAGGTTTAAGAATGCGCCAATTCAATCCTGTCAAAAGCTTTTTTCGGCATCTAACGCCAAAAGACAAGCATCTTGTAGAGTGGGTTGTTTTTTTGAGTGTGTGCTATACCAATAGTAAGAGGATATGGCCAGGGTTTTCACCACGGAGGAGCGTCCTGTGACGAATCCCGTTTGGTCAGGGTGAACCAAGAAGGGGAGGACCAGTGCCAGTCTATCCGCCATTATCTTTGTCAGTAATTTGTAGTCACTGTTAAGCAGTGAGATTGGTCTGTAGAAGGATGTGAGTGTAGGATTTCTATCAGGTTTTGGTAGGATGCAAATATTTGCTTCTGTGAAGCGCATATTGGGCTGGGTGTTGTTAATTAGATTAGTCTGTGTATAGGGATGCCAGTATGGGACTGACTTCTTCACTTAGGAGTTTATAGTACTCGGCAGGAAGCCCATCAGGGCCCGCCGCCTTGCCCAGTTTAAGCTGTTTAATCGTTCTAGACAATTCTCGTGTACTTATTGGGGCATTTAAGATATCTCTCTGTGCATCAGTCAGAGAAGGATTTATAATTTCTCCCCAGAATTTGTTTTTATTTTCTACATTAATGTGCTGTTGAGAGTATAGTGATTGGTAGTATTTAACAAATTCCACCATAATTTCCTTTGTGTGTGTCACCATATTGGATTGCGTTTGAATTGAAGTTGCATATGATCTAGGGTTGTGTGCCTTTACCATTCTAGCCATCAATTTGCCTGCCTTGTTTCCATGTCTATAGAATCGTCCATGTCTATGGATATTGTATCTGTTGTCTTTTTGGATCAAATAGGTGTCCCTGGTTTTCTTAAGGTCATAATAGGTTTGTCTCGAGGTATGAGAGGGGTTCAGAAGGTAATTATTGTAGGCCTCTGTTAGTCGTGACAGAAATTGCCCGTCTATTTTCTTGGACAGCTTGTTAAAGTGAGAGGTGTATGAAGTAATGTGACCTCTCATGACTGCTTTGGAAGCATGCCAGAACAAATATAGTTCTGCTATGTGTTGGTTATTGTCCGCTGTGTACTGTGTCCATGACTGCTTAAGACTTTGTCTAAATTCGTGTTATCATATAAATATACAGGAAACCTCCAGGATCTATTTGTATGTTCCTGTACTATCGATTGGAGCCTCAAATGAATCGGAGCATGGTCCGAAATTGTGATTTGTCCAATCTTGGGTGAGTGAATCTGAGGTGTTAGAGCTCTAGAAGTCAGGAAAAAGTCAATACGCGACAGTGTGCTGTGTGACTTGGAGACACAGGTGTAATCTCTCTGGTCTGGATGTTGCGCCCTCCATGTATCTACTAGGTCTAGATTTTCCATAAACAAACTCATATTAGATGTGCTTCCCTCTTATGTTGTGAAATGTCTCTTATGGGTGTGTTAGATGTCATGGGCTCTTTAAATCTGTCTAGAGGCGTAGTTTGTGCTAGATTAAAGTCACCACCAACAATTAATAATGAATTGTCATAAGTGGCCAGCTTTGCTAGCAATTCAGACCAAAAGCTGGGGCAGTAGGCGTTGGGGCCATAGACATTGCACACCACATAAGTGAAATTATGAGCGTGCATTAATGTGATTATATATCTACCCCTGCTATCTGTCACTGTGTCTGTGAAGGATATTGAGAGTCCTTTCCTAACCAATATGGCCACACCACGTTTTCTGCCTTCAGTTGGCGTGTAAAGGATCTGGCCTACCCACCTAGATTTTAGCTTTTCATTTTCCATCTGAGATAACCTGGTTTCCTGGAGTAAGGCTATATCTGTGCGCATTGTGTTAAGGTGTTGTAAGATCATGCTTCGTTTAGCCGGGGAGGTTATTCCCCCAATATTCCATGAGGTTATCGTATAATTCATAGCCATATTGGTGGGTCACGCTTTGAAGTACATGCATCACCAAGGGCCATATGCAGCAATTGGCTATGAGTGTGTGTATGTTGTGAACAAGGGGAGAACTCACTGTGTGTATGTGGCCATGATTCGCTTCAGGTCTGGCAAATCCGCGAGCTTCCTGGGTCCCATATTCTGTCAGGAGAGGTGGGCCGGCCAGAGCAAAAAGCTCTTTGAACTTAGACTTTCCATGGCGTAAGCTTCCTCCTGAATAAAGACATGGCTTCTGCATAGGATAAACACGTTTCATATTTTATACATGTATGATAACACAAGAAGACAGGGTCACAGTGTGACTCCTTTTATCTGTATAGAATCAAGGGTTCATATCTCCTTAGGGGGATTATTGCACCGGGGGGAATAATCTTATATGTTTATTTGATTTTATGCTTTTATGTGTGAGATGTTATGGGCTCATAGGCTGTTATGGAATATACAGGTTTCACTTTCACTTTGAGAGCCATGCAGTTTACAAGCTTGGCGCTTTTTCTCATAGCAGGGACGGTCCTGCATTGTGCACCATGTGATTCATTCCCTTTTTCCTGACTGAGTGTTTATCAGAGAGGAGTCCTAAATCTCTGTACTGTCTGGGTTATAGGAGGTGGCGTATAAGGGTGCCGTTTTTTTGAATAAAATAAGATGTTTTATTTCTCTAGTTCACCGGTTATTGCACTAGAGATGGAGGTTTCTGTTACTTTAGAGGGCACTCCCTCTATTCCTAATGAGTAATTCCTGTTTATATGGTGAGGAGGCCTTAGTTCCGCCCTCTCAATTATGTTCCATAGGCCTTGATAATGTGATAATATCAAACATGTTTGATACCACAGAGCCGTCCACCTCTGAGGAGTTGTCGTCCAGTGAGGTGCGTACCCTACATTCTTATATCTCTACACATGCAGTTTTCCCGTAGCATTGCTGATCCTCCATCTGGAGGGGGCCTTTTTTCACCAGACGTTACTGCGCAGTTCTGACGGCGGTGTCTGCGGCCTTTAATGCTTTACCTCGCCCTGCTAAGCGCAAGCACTCCTTCCCAGAGTACATCAGATAATTTATTGGATTTAACTGAGGGTTATCCGAGGGTGAAGTGGTTTGTGCCTTGAAGTTCTATATTCAGGCCACAAAGGAATTTCGACAAACCGATTTCTTTGTTCTCTTTTCCGGGAAGCGTAGGGGTAAGAGGGCCTCTTCGACTTCCTTATCTTTTTGTCTGAGGAGTATCATCCGTTTAGCACAGAAACGGCGGGACATAAGCCTCCTGAGGATTACGGCTCATTCTACGAGAGCAGTGGTTTCCTCTTGGGCCTTCAAAAATGAGGCCTCTATGGATCAGATTTGTAAGGTAAGGCGGCTATCTGGTTCTCCTTACATACTTTTTACAACATTTTACAAGTTTGATGTTTTTGCTTCTGCTGAAGCAGCCTTCGGGAGTAAGGTTTTGCAGGCTATGGTGCCCTCAGATTGGGTCCGCCTCTCTTTTTTTCCTCCCGTTAGCATTCCGTGTACTCTAGAGCTTGGGTATATGTTTCCCACAAGTAAGGAATGCAGATGTGGACTCTTCCGATATTAAGATGGAAAACATAAATCATTTCCATCTGTATGGGAAGAGTCCACAGCTCCCGCCCATGTTCTCCGATGGGCGGCCCTAAATTTGAATTTTTTTCTTCTGCCACCTTTTTCACCCTGATATTTCTCCTACTGTTCCTTGTTCCCTCTGCAGAATAACTGGGGGTAATGAGGAAGTGGGGGAGGTATTTAAGCCTTTGGCGGTGGTGTCTGCCTCCTCCTGGTGGCCAGGTTCAGTATTTCCCACAAGTAAGGAATGCAGCTGTGGACTCTTCCCATACAGATGGAAATGAAATTATCAGGTAAGCATAATTTATGTTTTTCCTACAGGTCAATGACAGGGAGTACAGTACCTGCCACACCTAAGGAGCAACATCTGTTCTGCAGGATCTAAGGTAAGTGCTTATTGCCTTCTAGGTACTGAAGGAGAGCAGCACTTAGGAGGTTAATCATCTTATGGATCCTTTTCTCTGGCACTAGTTATCCTTTTATAGTTAAGGATACATTTTGGGGGATATTTTTTACTTTAATTTGAGACTTTTAAACAGTTTGAGAGACTTCACTTCGCTGAGGAGTTTACTTTATTGTTGGGGAACATTTCGTTCTTGGGACGTGCACAGAGATATCATTATGGGTATATTATTTATATCGCTTCTATTTTTGGCATCAGTGGCAATTTTTTTTTTTATGTGGGGACAGTTTCTTAGAGAGTTACATTAATGGTCGTTACTAAGCCGTTTGTCTCTCTGTTGCGCGCGTTTTGTCTGTGGCGCAGTGTTTTCTCCCCGCTCACGTGATGCCAGCAGTTCCACTTTTACGTAACGGAGCTCAGTAAGTTTGGTGGTGCGTAGGTGTGCTTCAAATCGAGAGTTTGTACCAAATCCCTGATTATACCTTAGCGGATCATTAGAGGATCAGTGTAACTTTCAAGCCTTTCCATTTACTACTAGGGTATTCTTTTCTGTATGGTAGGAGCACTTTATTGTTTAGGATTAAATAGGAGCGCTGTGAACAGGGGTTTACTATTTATTTTCAATCTCAAAATAATTTCATATTTTATTTTCAAGTTGGTTTTTTTTTCTGTGGCTGTGACTGCAGTAATGGAGTCTGGTTTAGATCAGTCAGTGACTCTGGACAAGTGTTTACTGTCAATGCAATTCTGTTCCTCATGCTTATCAAATTTAAAGATAAATTACTCCCTTCTGAGCCTATTGTCTCTCAAACATCCCAAGTATTAACTGTGTCTCATTCTGTGCCTTCTATGTCCTCTCATCCACCTGGGGGTGTTTATTTACCTGGGGATTTTGCCGCTCAGGTTTCTTCTGCAGTAACAGCGGCTTTGTCAGCTTTCCCTGCATTGGGTAAGCGTAAGAGAAAATCTAAACTTTTGCCTGATTCTAGGGCTTCTGACTCTAGGACTGCATTAGCCACTCTTGCTCAGATGTCTGATGAGGAGCATACTTCAGTAGCTGCTGAAGGTAAAATCTCAGATTCTGAGACTTTAGCAGAAAAATCATCTGAATCTGAAGAGGTTAATTTTAGATTTAAGCTATTGAAGGAGGTTCTAGCTACTTTAGACGACTCTGAACCTTTGGTTGCTGTCAACCCCTGGAAGCCTTCTAAATTGGAAAGAGTTTGATTCCCCATCTTCTGAGGAGGGTTTTCCTGTCCCAAGGAAGATGTCTGAAATTATTGCTCAGGAATGGGATAAGCCAGGGGTTCCTTTTTACCCCTTCCCCTGTTTTTAAGAAAATGTTTCCTGTTGCTAACTCTATTCGTGACTCATGGCACACTGTTTCCAAAGTAGAAGGAACTTTTTCTACTCTTGCCAAGAGAACTACCGTTCCCATAGAGGATAGTTGCTCTTTTAAGGACCCTATGGATAAAAAGCTTGAGGCTTACTTAAAGAAGATGTATATCCATCAATGCTTTCAGTGGCAACCAGCCTCGCTTGCTATAGTTGCAGGAGCTGCATCTTATTGGTGCGATGCATTGTCTGATCTTATTACAGAGGAAACTACAGTAGAGGAGACCCAAGATAGGATCAAGGCTCTCAAATTGGCCAATACTTTTATCTGTGATGTCAATATGCAGATAATTTGTCTGGGAGCTAAGATGTCTAGCTTCACGGTTCTAGCTCGCAGGGCTCTGTGGTTAAAATTTTGGTTGGCCGATGTCTCCTCTAAGGCCAAACTTTTGGCTTTACCCTGCAAGGCAAAGACCCTGTTTGGACCTGGTCTGGCAGAGATCATTTCAGAGATAACAGGTGGAAAGGGATCTTTTCTACCTCAGGACAAGAAAAAAAGACCTAGAGGTCGTCAAACTTCTAATTTTCGTTCCTTTCGTAATTCTAAGGGACAACAAAAGTCCTCCTCTTCCTCTTCAAAACCAGATCAACCCAGATCTTCTTAGAAATCCAACCAGCCCTGGAACAAGGGAAAACAAAACAAGAAACCTTCTACTGACTCTAAATCAGCATGAAGGTTCCGCCCCTGATTCCAGTATGGATCAGGTGGGGGGCAGGCTTTCACTTTTTCGTCAAACCTGGATATGCGATGTCCCAGACCCTTGGGCGGTGGACATAGTATCCCATTCTGTAACCCTGGGATACTAAGTCTTTCCCTCCAAGGGGCAGATTTCTCCACTCAAGACTATCCTCAAACCAAATAAAGAAGGAGGCCTTCTTAAACTTTGTAAAAGACCTATACTCTCTGGGAGTAATTATTCCTGTCCCCCTAGCAGAACAGGGTCTAGGATTCTATTCAAATCTATTTGTGGTTCCCAAAAAGGAGGGAACTTTTCGGCCCATTCTAGACCTCAAGTGCCTCAACAACTTCATCAGGGTTCTGTCCTTCAAGATGGAAACTATTCGTTCCATTCTTCCTTTGGTACAGGAAGCTCAGTTTATGACGACCATAGACCTGAAGGACGTATACCTTCATGTTACCATTCACAGGGAACACCATCAGTATCTGAGGTTTGCATTTCTGGACAAGCACTTCCAATTTGTTGCACTTCCATTTAGTCTAGCCACGGTTCCCAGAATATTCACAAAAGTTCTGGGGGCGCTATTGGCTGTGATCAGATCCCAGGGAATTGCTGTGGCGCCTTATCTAGACAGATACAAGAAATATATAAATTGGTGAGAGTGCGCTAGCAGCAGCAGGGGATGTGTCACTGGTATAGGCAAATATATAAAATCAATAAAGCAAATAAGTGATAAAATACAAACACATTTATATCAATAAACACATAGGTAAAATCCTGAATTGGTTCGATTGTGCTAAACAGCAGCAGGGAATGTGTCACTGATATAGGCAAATGTTGTTTGAATATGTTATGAAATCAATAAAGCAAATTTGTTATAAAATACAAACACATTTATTTCAATAAACACATAGGTAAAATCCTGAATTGGTTCGATTGTGCTAAACAGCAGCAGGGAATGTGTCACTGATATAGGCAAATGTTGTTTGAATATATTATGAAATCAATAAAGCAAATTTGTTATAAAATACAAACACATTTATTTCAATAAACACATAGGTAAAATCCTAATTTTATGACCGATCTTAAATATTTAAGAACTTAAAGAGTAAAGGCAAGTATTTCAATAATTTAAAAATGCTATTGCATAGAGTTACAAGAAAATTGGGGATTTACATATACAACTTGTTTGCAAGTTTAGAAATATAGTGGTTCACCACTCTTTATGTTGCGGTAGTAGCTGAATAGCTGATATATCACCAATCCACCTTATTATTTTGGTACTAAAGGTTTGACTGTTTGCACACAAAACAAAGTAAAGTCACACTTTGAGAAGTAAAGTAAAAAATATGTGTATATATATGAATCGTTTCAATAAACGACTAGTCCCAATTGTATTTTCCTTTAAATATATGTTCCTTGTGCCTGTATAATTTCTTAGTTCTGTAGTTTATAAAGTGCCCAGTTTCATTTTGATGTAATAGTTCATAGTTGGATCGTGTGTATAATTGGCAATATCGGCTACTTTACCTCTGCATGCCTTTCGGTCTCTTCGTGGGTATGTCTCCTCCACTCACCTTCTGGCACAGGTAACGCTGCAGCCTCGCTGATAGTCGTTTGATGTCACACACCAATTTTTTCTCCTGAAAGTAGATCCAGCTTCCACTCTGCGCAGAGAGTATCTGTAGTTTTGGATGAAGAAAAATAGTGCCAATGCAATCTTTTGCAATCCTTGGTCACTATGTATTCCTTTGTTGGGCAAAGTTAGATTCCTGTAGGCAGTAGGACCATCTACGCGTTTCACCACTTGCTGTGGCTTTCTCAAGATCTAGACAACATCTTGGTTCAGGCGTCATCTTTTCAACTAGCCCAATTTCATACAGAGATGCTGTTGTCTTTTCTTCGTTCCCATGGGTGGAAGGTGAATTTGGAAAAAAGTTCTCTTGTTCCATCTACCAAAGTGCGTTTCCTAGGGACTATAATAGATTCCCTGTCCATGAAGATTTCTCTTGTTAAGTGTGTTCAGTCCACGGGTCATCCATTACTTATGGGATATATTCTCCTTCCCAACAGGAAGTTGCAAGAGGATCACCCAAGCAGAGCTGCTATATAGCTCCTCCCCTCACATGTCATACCCAGTCATTCTCTTGCAACCCTCAACAAAGAAGGAGGTCGCGAGAGGAGCTGGAGTTTTTACTTAACTATTCTTCAATCAAAAGTTTGTTATTTTAAATAGCACCGGAGTGTGCTGTTTTTCTATCTCAGGCAGTATTTGGAAGAAGAAACTGCCTGCGTTTTTTTTTCTATGATCTTAGCAGGCGTAACTAAGATCCACTGGCTGTTCTCGACATTCTGAGGAGTGGGGTAACTTCAGAAACTGGGAATAGCATGCGGGGTCCTCCGCAAATGAGGTATGTGCAGTACATTATTTTCTGGGAATGGAATTGACTAAGAAAATACTGCTGTTACCGTATGATGTAAGTACAGCCTTAAATGCAGTAGTGGCAACTGGTATCAGGCTGATAAATGTATGCGCAGTCAAGTTATTTTCTAGGGACTAGAATTTGACTGAGAAAATACTGTTAAAACTGAAATAATACTTAAGCCTTATCTGCCGTGGTAGCGACTGGTAGCAGGCTTAGTGATAACTTTGCATGACATTGGAAAATGTTATTTTTTAATAAAACGTTTACTGGCATGTTATTCGTTTTTGTGAGGTACTTTGGTGATAAATCTCTTTGGGCATGATTTTTTTCCACATGGCTGACATATATTTTCTGCATGGAAACAGTTATATCAGGGCTCCCACTGTTGTGATAGGAGTGGGAGGGACCTTGTTTTAGCGCCTTGTTGCGCAGTTATAATTCTAGCACAGTCTTCCTGCTTCTTCCTCCTTGATCCAGGACGTCTCTAGAGAGCTCAGGGGTCTGCAAAATTCATTTTTGAGGGAGGTAATCAGTCACAGCAGATCTGTGACAGTGTGCTTGACTGTGATTAAAAGCGTTAAATCTTGGGGGCGTGTCTTAGCAGCGATCCTGGTCGGTCGCACTTTCCTTGAGCTCCTGTTGATACTCTAAAAAACCGCCGATTTTGGGAGTCCTTTTACAGTACATTCATCCGCTTTGCCTATTATTGGGCACTAGCATACAGTGACATATCATATATCCCCATTTATACTGTATTCTTGACGCCGGAGCAGGGGATAAGACAGAAGAGGCCTGGAGCGGCGGCTCAATACAGGCGGCGCTACCCCCCTCGGTACGCCGAGGTTCTTTGTCAACACCGGCCATCTCGACATAGACCCTAAGGATAACACCTTTCACAAAGGGGAGCATATTTATAGCAAAGACACCTGGCAAAAATGGGGGTGCTGGACGCAAGAGATCTATACACTCCTATAGCTAAAATGGCCCCCGCGGAGGAAGCAGCACCACAAAATGACATAGATTCCCGCATGGCCAGATTTGAAGAGAGATGTCAACAACTTATCGCTGGTGCTCCATATGACTTTCTAATAGAGCGATTTAATGCCGTGAGCACAGCGATTTCATCTATTGAGGGCGAGAAAACAAAGCTGCCACCAGAGTCAGACCCATGGCAGAACAGCTCCTGTCACCCAGTGATCAAGTTTGCAACACCACAGAAGCTGCGGAATAGAGATGCGAAACAAGAGACTTTACATAGAATATCGCCTGAATACGCAGACCTAGGAACTTTGCTGGAAACAAAGATCACTATAAAGGAGTCAGCAGATACTGGGGAAAGCTGGCTAACAAAGGGAGAAAGATCCACATTTGGTGCAGCTGAAAGGGAGATGGCGGGGAATCTCCATGGAGCCAAGGCAGCATACTGGGAGTACTCCCTAGTATATAGCACCGCTGTGCACAAGGGGATTGACCACATAAAGTCCGCTCCTCTTACAAAGGGAACATCAGAAGAGCTGGAGATCTGCCGTGAACAGTCTGGATATCCCAAGCTTGGTAGAAAATATGACGAGACACTAGAGCAGAGCGACCAGAATATACAACTGATTCTGTGGCATCACGGCAATTCCCACACACCTGGAAAGACCCAGCCTCTGTCGGGGACAAAATCCTGGGGTTAAACTTGGTGATCAGGGAATAAGTTACAACTGTCCTTGGTTACACAATAATAGCGAGGACATTGCTGGGACTTTCACGTATGTTAGATTGTTTTCGTTTAGCTGTTTATTGTTGAATTATTTGTTATCTTGCTGCGAAAGTGTATGATAGAAGGGAGATACATAGAATAGAGCTGAACTAGTTTGCCTGCATTGCCTCCTATGTTATAACGCAAGTTATGCCAAGCCGGGACATATATGTAAGATGCATTGTATTGAAAGTACTATTTCCCTCTCAGATGTCTTACCTAACCAGTTATTGTGCTATAGTTTTGCTATACTTTCATACATTATGTTGTTTAACATGCACCAATGAGGGTAATGGACTAGTCATGAGTGCTAGGATAAATTGCAAAACTTATATGAAATATGCTCATATGTTGTCCCCACATTAGAAAGATCTATCTACTGCTTAGATGTTTTAGCAGCCCTTTCCTACACATGCTCAGTTTTACAACAGCATTTCTCCACGTGGCTTGCGGCCGGAGCCGCGGGAGAGAGCAAGAAAAGAATAGTGTGAGGGAAGCGAGATAATTGTGCAGTGACATAGCAGTTAGAGTCCATAGCAGACAAGATCCACCCATTTAAGCACATATCCCCTAGCGTTTTGAAAGTGATGTCCCTTGCAGCTATCTACCGCCAAGGTTACTAATGCTTACTGCAGATCACTGACCCTGAACAATACACAGGGATTATATATCAAATGTCAGACTAGTCTCCAGTCCCTTCCTTTAGAAAACTTTTCATGGGGCAAGTCTCTGGTTATGTGTCTATAAACCCTCACCAGTGTGGCAGGAATGCTCCCCCCCCCCACACCTAATAAAGGTATGCACAGGGCTCTATAAAAATAGAATGAATACTGATGTCACAAGGCTGGTGTTGGCCTTTAAACTGAAAGCTTTATAATACTTGGTTAATATAGTTATTGGTATGTTTCACCTATCATTTCCCTACTCATCTTTATATATATATATATATATATATATATATATATATATATATATATATATATAAAAATTATGGACCCAAAAGTGGTCTGAATTGAAGCAAACAGGGATCATAAAATAAGAAAATGAGGGTTGTCACTTGAAATGTGCAGAAATGTGTGACTGTATTTTTATTGAGCAATGTCTTTATTTTTCTTTTGATTTCATACATCGCTGTATAACATTAAGTAATAATTGTATCGCACAACTCCTCAATAAAAATTTATTTAAAAAAAAAAAAAGCGTTAAATCTTAATTGATATCCGTTTTATCCGTTTTGGGTATTGAGGGGTTAATCATCCTTTTGCTAATGGGTGCAATCCTCTGCTAATATTACACTTCTTGTTAAGAATTGTTTAATTATATCTGTATTTTTGAAGCGCTGCAGCGTTTTTTATATTGCTTGTAAACTTATTGAAAGTGATTTCCAAGCTTGCTAGTTTCATTGCTAAGTCTGTTTAAACATGTCTGATTCAGAGGAAACTGTTTGTTCATCATGTTCAAAAGCCAATGTGGAGCCCAATAGAACGATGTGTACCAATTGTATTGATATTGCTTTGAATAAAAGTCAATCTGTACCGATAGAGAAACTATCACCAGACAACGAGGGGGAAGTTATGCCGCCTAACTCTCCTCACGTGTCAGTACCTGCGTCTCCCGCTCGGGAGATGCGTAGGATTGAGACGCCAAGTACATCTAGGCCCTTACAAATCACTTTACATGATATGGCTAATGTTATGAAAGAAGTTTTATATAATATGCCCGAATTGAGGGGCAAGCGCGATAGCTCTGGGTTAAGGACAGAGCGCGCTGATGACACGAGAGCCATGTCTGATACTGCGTCACAATTTGCAGAACATGAGGACGGTGAGCTTCATTCTGTCTGTGACGGTTCTGATCCGGGGAGACCGGATTCAGAAATTTCAAATTTTAAATTTAAGCTTGAGAACCTCCGTGTGTTACTAGGGGAGGTACTAGCGGCTCTGAATGATTGCGACACGGTGGCAATCCCAGAGAAATTGTGTAGGTTGGATAGATACTATGCGGTACCGGTGTGTACTGACGTCTTTCCTATACCAAAAAGACTTACAGAAATTATTAGTAAGGAGTGGGATAGACCCGGTGTGCCTTTTTCCCCTCCCCCGATATTCAGAAAAATGTTTCCTATAGACGCCACCACACGAGACTTATGGCAGACGGTCCCTAAGGTGGAGGGAGCAGTTTCTACTTTAGCCAAGCGTACCACTATCCCGGTGGAGGATAGCTGTGCTTTCTCAGATCCAATGGATAAAAAGTTAGAGGGTTATCTTAAGAAAATGTTTGTTCAACAGGGTTTTATTTTGCAGCCTCTTGCATGCATTGCGCCTGTCACGGCTGCAGCGGCATTCTGGTTTGAGTCTCTGGAAGAGGCGATTCGCACAGAGCCATTGGATGAGGCTTTGAGCAAAGTTAGAACCCTTAAGCAAGCTAATGCGTTTGTTTCAGATGCCGTAGTACATCTAACCAAACCAAAAATTCCGGATTCGCCATACAGGCGCGCAGAGCACTCTGGCTTAAATCCTGGTCAGCGGATGTAACTTCCAAGTCTAAGCTACTTAACATTCCTTTCAAAGGGCAGACCTTATTCTGGCCCGGCTTGAAGGAAATTATTGCTGACATTACGGGAGGTATGGGCCACGCCCTTCCTCAGGACAGGGCCAAACCAAAGGCCAAACAGTCTAATTTTCGTGCCTTTCGTAACTTCAAGGCAGGAGCAGCATCAACTTCCTCCGCTCCAAAACAGGAAGGAACTACTGCTCGTTACAGACAGGGTTGGAAAGGCAACCAGTCATGGAACAAGGGCAAGCAGGCCAGAAAGCCTACTTCCGCCCCTAAGACAGCATGAAGACAGGGCCCCCTAGACGGATTTAGTGGGGGGCAGACTTTCTCTCTTCGCCCAGGCTTGGGCAAGAGATGTGCAGGATCCCTGGACGTTGAAGATTATATCTCAGGGATACCTTCTGGATTTCAAAACCTCTCCTCCACAAGGGAGGTTCCATCTTTCGAGGTTATCAACAAACCTAGTAAAGAGAGAGGCATTTCTACAATGTGTACAAGACCTCTTAATCATGGGAGTGATCCACTCAGTTCCGCGATCGGAACAGGGACAAGGATTTTACTCAAATCTATTTGTGATTCCCAAAAAAGAGGGAACCTTCAGACCAATCTTGGACTTAAAGATCTTAAACAAATTCCTAAGGGTACCATCGTTCAAGATGGAAACCATTCGAACCATCCTACCCATGATCCAAGAGGGTCAATATATGACCACAGTGGACTTAAAGGATGCTTACCTTCACATACCGATTCACAAAGATCATTATCGGTACCTAAGGTTTGCCTTTCTAGACAGGCATTACCAGTTTGTGGCTCTTCCCTTCGGGTTAGCCACGGCCCCGAGAATTTTTACGAAGGTTCTGGGCTCGCTTCTGGCGGTACTAAGACCACGAGGCATAGCAGTGGCTCCGTACCTAGACGACATTCTGATAGAAGCGTCAAGTTTTCAGAATGCAAAGTCTCATACAGAGATAGTTCTTGCATTTCTGAGGTCGCATGGGTGGAAAGTGAACGTGGAAAAGAGTTCTCTGTTACCACTCACAAGGGTTCCTTTTCTAGGGACTCTTATAGATTCTGTAGAGATGAAGATTTACCTGACGGAGTCCAGGTTATCAAAGATTCTCAATGCTTGCCGTGTCCATTCCATTCCAAGCCCATCAGTAGCTCAGTGCATGGAGGTAATCGGCTTAATGGTCGCGGCAATGGACATAGTGCCATTTGCGCGCCTGCATCTCAGACCGCTGCAACTATGCATGCTCAGTCAATGGAACGGGGATTACTCAGATCTGTCCCCTTTGCTAAATCTGGACCAGGAGACCAGAAATTCTCTTCTCTGGTGGTTGTCACCGGTTCATCTGTCCAAAGGAATGACCTTTCGCAGACCAGATTGGACGATTGTGACAACGGATGCCAGCCTTCTAGGCTGGGGAGCAGTCTGGAATTCCCTGAAGACTCAGGGTTCGTGGACTCAGGAGGAGAAACTCCTTCCAATAAACATTCTCGAATTAAGAGCAATATTCAATGCTCTTCTAGCTTGGCCTCAGTTGGCAAGACTGAGGTTCATCAGATTTCAGTCGGACAATATCATGACTGTGGCTTACATCAATCATCAAGGGGGAACCAGGAGTTCCCTAGCGATGTTGGAAGTCTCGAAGATAATTCGCTGGGCAGAGTCTCACTCTTGCCACCTGTAAGCGATTTACATCCCAGGCGTAGAGAACTGGGAGGCGGATTTCCTAAGTCGCCAGACTTTTCATCCGGGAGAGTGGGAACTTCACCCGGAGGTATTTGCTTAACTGATTCGTCGTTGGGGCAAACCGGATCTGGTTCTCATGGCATCTCGCCAGAACGCGAAGCTTCCTTGTTACGGATCCAGGTCCAGGGACCCGGGAGCGGTGCTGGTAGATGCATTAGCAGCCCCTTGGGTTTTCAACATAGCTTATGTGTTTCCACCATTTCCGTTGCTACCTCGACTGATTGCCAGGATCAAACAGGAGAGGGCATCGGTAATTCTGATAGCGCCTGCGTGGCCACGCAGGACCTGGTATGCAGACCTAGTGGACATGTCGTCCTGTCCACCATGGTCTCTTCCTCTGAGGCAGGACCTTCTAATTCAGGGTCCTTTCAACCATCCAAACCTAATTTCTCTGAGGCTGACTGCCTGGAAATTGAACACTTGATTCTATCTAAGCGGGGGTTTTCGGATTCGGTTATTGATACATTAATACAGGCTCAGAAACCTGTGACCAGAAAAATTTACCATAAGATATGGCGTAAATATTTATATTGGTGCGAATCCAAGAGTTACTCATGGAGTAAGATTAGGATTCCTAGGATATTGGCTTTTCTACAAGAGGGTTTAGAAAAAGGTTTGTCCGCTAGTTCGCTAAAGGGACAGATTTCAGCTCTGTTTATTCTTTTACACAAACGTCTGGCAGAGAATCCAGACGTCCAGGCCTTTTGTCAGGCTTTGGCTAGAATTAAGCCTGTGTTTAAAGCTGTTGCTCCTCCGTGGAGCTTAAACTTGGTTCTTAAAGTTCTTCAGGGTGTTCCGTTTGAACCCCTTCATTCCATTGATATTAAGCTTTTATCTTGGAAAGTTTTGTTTTTGATGGCTATTTCCTTGGCTCAAAGAGTCTCTGAGTTATCTGCCTTACATTGTGATTCTCCTTATCTGATCTTTCATTCAGACAAGGTAGTACTGCGTACTAAACCTGGGTTTTTACCTAAGGTTGTTTCTAACAGGAATATCAATCAAGAGATTGTTGTTCCATCATTATGTCTTAATCCTTCTTCAAAGAAGGAACGTCTTTTGCATAATCTAGACGTGGTCCGTGCTCTGAAGTTCTACTTACAGGCAACTAAAGATTTTAGACAAACTTCTTCTCCGTTTGTCGTTTACTCTGGACAGAGGAGAGGTCAAAAGGCTTCGGCTACCTCTCTCTCTTTTTGGCTTCGTAGCATAATACGTTTAGCCTATGAGACTGCTGGACAGCAGCCTCCTGAAAGAATTACAGCTCATTCCACTAGAGCTGTGGCTTCCACCTGGGCCTTTAAGAATGAGGCCTCTGTTGAACAGATTTGCAAGGCTGCAACTTGGTCTTCACTTCATACTTTTTCCAAATTTTACAAATTTGACACTTTCGCTTCTTCGGAGGCTGGTTTTGGGAGAAAGGTTCTACAGGCAGTGGTTCCTTCTGTTTAATGTTCCTGCCTTGTCCCTCCCATCATCCGTGTACTTAGCTTTGGTATAGGTATCCCATAAGTAATGGATGACCCGTGGACTGAACACACTTAACAAGAGAAAACATAATTTATGCTTACCTGATAAATTTATTTCTCTTGTAGTGTGTTCAGTCCACGGCCCGCCCTGTCTTTTTAAGGCAGGTTCTAAATTTTAAAATTATAACTCCAGTCACCACTGCACCTTATAGTTTCTCCTTTCTCGTCTTGTTTTGGTCGAATGACTGGATATGACATGTGAGGGGAGGAGCTATATAGCAGCTCTGCTTGGGTGATCCTCTTGCAACTTCCTGTTGGGAAGGAGAATATATCCCATAAGTAATGGATGACCCGTGGACTGAACACACTACAAGAGAAATAAATTTATCAGGTAAGCATAAATTATGTTTTTTCTGACGGAGGTCAGAAAAGACAAGATTCTTGCTTTCTGCCTTTCGTCCATCTTTGGCCCAATGCATGGAGGTGATTGGTCTGATGGTGGCATCCATGGACATCATTCCTTTTGCACGGTTCCATCTTTGACCGCTGCAGCTATGTATGCTTCGTTAATGGAACAGAGATCATTGGGATTTATCTCAGAGGATAAATCTGGACTCTTTAACAAGAGAAGATTCCAGTCGGACAACATCAACCACCAGGGAGGGACTCGGAGTTCCTTAGCCATGAATGAGGTGAATTGCATTCTACAGTAGGCGGAAGCCCACAATTGTCTGCCATCCACATCCTAGGAGTTGACAACTGGGAAGCAAATTTTCTGAGCAGACAGACCTATCATCATGGGGAGTGGGCTCTCCATCCGGAGGTGTTCTCTCAGATAACCCTCAAGTGGGAGGTTCCAGAGTTGGATCTGATGGCGTCCCAGCAAAAAGCCAAGGTTTCAAGATACGATTCAAGGACAAGAGATCCTCTGGCCGCTCCGATAGATGTTTTAGTGGTATCTTGGAGGATTTCTCTGGCTTATCTGTTTCCTCTCCTTCCACGAGTCATTGCTCGTATCAAACAGGAGGGAGCATCAGTGATTCTAATAGCTCCTGCATGGCCTTGCAGGATCTGGTTCGCGGTTCTGGTAAAGAGTGTGATCTCTTCCTCCTTGGAGGTTACCTCTAAGGAAAAACCTTATATTTCAGGGTCCTTTTCTCCATCTAAACCTAGATTCTCTGAAACTAACTGCTTGGAGATTGAACGCCTAGTTTTGTCTAAACGTGGGTTTTCTGAAGCAGTAATTGAAACTATAATTCAGGCTCGAAAACCAGTTACTCGCAGGATTTACCATAAGATATGGCGTAAATATCTTTTTTGGTGTGAATCTAAAGGATTCTCCTGGAGCCGGGTGAGGATTCCCCGCATTTTGTCTTTTCTTCAGCATGGCCTGGATAAGGGTTAGTCGGTCAGTACTCTAAAGGGTCAGATTTCTGTGTTATCTATCCTTTTGCACACACGTCTGGAAGATCTACCAGATGTTCAGGCCTGTGTTTAAACTTATTGCTCCCCCGTGGAGCCTTAATTAAGTTCTTAAAGTTTTGCAGAAGGCTCTGTTTGAGCCAACACATGCTGTTGATATAAAACTATTATCCTGTAAAGTTTTGTTTTTTGTTGTCATTTCTTCTGCTCGCAGAGTATCTGAGCTTTTAGCTTTACAGTGTGATTCCCCATATCTTATTTTTCATGCTGATAAAGCGGTCCTTTGTACCAAATTGGGGTTTCTCCCTAAGATGGTTTTGGATCGTAACATTAATCAGGAAATTGTTGTTCCTTCTTTTTGTCCAAATCTTTCTTCTCAAAAGGAACGTCTTATGCTCGACCAAGGAGAGACTGCCGCCCTCATCCTTCTAGACCTCTCAGCCGCATTCGACAGCCGCATTCAACACTGTAGACCACAGCACCCTCCTCACGCATCTACACGATGCTGGCATCCGCAATAAGGCCCTGGAATGGATCACCTCCTTCCTCAGCGGCAGAACCCAGGAAGTCAGACTCCCACCCTTCTCCTCCAATCCCACAGCAATCAGCTGCGGCGTACCCCAAGGTTTTTCTCTTTGCCCCACCCTCTTCAACATCTATATGGCCGCCATCATCCGACAACACAACCTCAACATTGTCTCCTACGCTGACGACACCCACTTAATCATCTCACTCACCCAAGACCCCGCCACCGCCAAGAAAAACGTCCACAAAGGACTTACAGCAATTGCCACCTGGATGAACAACAACCGTCTCAAACTCAACACTGATAAGACCGAAATCCTAATCCTCTGACCCACCAAATCTGCATGGGATGACTCCTGGTGGCCCACGGCCCTCGGACACCCTCCAACTCAAACACACCACGCACGAAATCTAGGCATCATCCTCGACTCATCACTTTCCATGGACCGCCAAGTCAACGCCGTCTCTCCGACTTGTTTTCACATACTCCACCTACTGTGAAAAATCTTCAAGTGGCTCTCCACCGAAACTAGAAAATCTGTCACCCACGCCCTCGTCAGTAGTCGACTGGACTACGGCAATGCACTCTACGCCGGGTCCACCATCAAACTCCAGAAATGACTCCAACGCATTCAGAACACCTCGGCCAGACTCATCCTCGACATCCCTTGCCAAAACCACATCACCGAACACCTAAGGAACCTACACTGGCTCCCCGTCAACAAGAGAATCACCTTCAAGCTCCTAACCCATGCATTTAAGGCCCTCCACAATATCGGTCCTGAATACATCAACCACAGTGTCAATTTCTACACCCCCTCCAGACAACTCCGCTCTGCCGACCAAGCACTCGCAGTCATCCCCCGCATCAAGAAAAAAACAGCTGGAGGAAAATCCTTCTCCTATATGGCAGCAAGGTCATGGAACTCCCTCCCGTTGCACCTCAGACAATCCACCTCCCTTACAAACTTCAAGAAGGACCTCAAGACTTGGCTCTTCGACTGAATCGTCTTCCCTTAGCCCCCCTCTCCCCCCTCCCATAGCGCCTTGAGACCCTCACGGGTGATTAGTTGCGCCTTGAGACCCTCACGGGCGCTTTACAAGTACCCAATAGATAGATGCATAACTTGGATGTTGTGCGGGCTCTAAAATTTTACTTACATGCTACTAAGGATTTTAGGCAATCTTCTGCCCTGTTTGTTCTTTTTTCTGGGAAGCGTAAGGGTCAGAAGGCTACTTCTACTTCTCTGTCTCTGGTTGAGAAGTTTGATTTGTTTGGCGTATGAGACTGCTGGACAGCAGCCTCTTGAGAGAGTTACGGCTCATTCCACTAGAGCTGTCTCCTCCTCTTGGGCTTTCAAAAATAAAGCTTCTGTGGAACAGATTTGCAAGGCAGCAACGTGGTCCTCTCTGCATACTTTTTCCAAATTCTACAAATTTGATACTTTCACCTCGGCTGAGGCCTCTTTGGGAGAAATGGTCTTCAAGCGGTGGTGCCTTCTGTTTAGGTCCTCCTGCCTTTTTCTCCCTCCCTGTTCATTCAGTGTCCTCTAGCTTGGGTATTGGTTCCCACTAGTAATTGTAATTACTTTGTGGACTCTCCATGTCTTAGGAAAGAAAACAAAATATATGCTTACCTGATAAATTTCTTTCTTTCCGGACATGGAGAGTCAATGACCCGCCCTCTTTTTATTATAATTCTGCAGTTTTTTTGAGTAATATAGGTAAGGTAGTTACCTCCTCCTGCTGGCCAGGAGTTGAATATCCCACTAGTAATTGGAATGACGTTGTGGACTCTCCATGTCCTGAAAGAAATTTATCAGGTAAGCATAAATTTTGTTTTCATATTCCAATGTTCTTTACATAACAGAATATGTTCTATTTATTCATAAATACATATTTATATATATATATATATATATATATATATATATATATATATATATATATATATATATATATATATATATATATATATATATATATATACTGTATATCTGATGGTATTCTGGTACAATATATACTGTAGCTATACCTATATATAGATGATTTTAGGTATAGATATATACAGATAAATATAGGAATATCTATTTAGAAATACATATAATATATTCTGCTATGTGCAGAACACTGGAAAGGGAAATATTTACAGTAAATACAGTTAAACACTTTATTAAAAATGAAAATTGCATGAATATGCTTTTACATGGTTTCATCAACTTAACGGCAAAGGGCTCCAATGTGTGTGTATGTGTGTATATATATATATATATATATATATATATATATATATATATATATATATATATATATATATATATATATATATATATATATATATATATATATATATATATATATGTACATATGTATTTGTGTTTATATGTCTGTAAATCATATATACACATATAAATACATAATACATAAATGTTATTATTAGTTTTAATAACATTTATTAGATGTTGTTATTATGAGTGTGTTCTTTGTAATGTATTTTTAATGTGTTTTGTTACTTTTATGTTTTAAAAAACAATTACAATTTAGTGTGTTCTAAAACACACTGAATTTAAAGCTACAGCGCTCAATGCAGAGCTAAATAAGTGCAGTTTCCGGCTTTCTGTATAGAGAATGTTATTTATTACAGAGTAAAATCAGAATAAAATCAAATATTGAATTAGGCAGTTATACATAAAAATACAAAAATGAATAAATATGACAAAAAAATAAAATAAAAGTAAATATAAAAATGAAATAAAAAAACTTAACAGCAATATTGCTACTATACCATATATATCATATAATGTACTCAAAGGTATAAAAGGAAAAAAGAGTCCAGACAATGTTTAGGCAATGGGAGTGAACAAAGACACCTATTTTCCAAAGGGTCGATTGCGTGGAGGCTGCAAGGTAAATCTGGGAATCCTGTAATGAGACAGGGGGATCCTTGTCACCAAGTATAAAAGTTATAAAATAAAGGTGTTCCTTTTTACTTACACCTGGTGGGTGCTTTGTGTCCTCATAAGTGTCCCGTGGGATATTTTACTTGTTGTAATTGTCAGCGTGTGAGCAGTCTCTCAGAGAATTGTGCCACTGTGTAGAGTGTCAGACTACTTTGTATCAATCTCAGGTGTAGTCTTTGCAGGATCGTTGTGGCTACGGAAACCGATTTAGGACAGAAAAAGGCGTTTCGGCAAAGGTGCCTTTCTCAAGCACTATGGGTAACATTCTGTACTGGCAATATATACCCTCAGACTTTGAAAGTTTCCTCCCATATTATTTACATATTAAGTTAAGGGAGTATTGCAAAAAGGAAATAATAACAAATTTTCTAGAGGCATATCTGCATAAAAAAGTTATAAATAATGCATATCTGCATAAAAAAGTTAGAAAAATACATAAAAACTATTTAAACCATTTATGTTCCCTTTGGAATTACGAACATATCTATGGTAGTGTTTCAACATTTGCAGTATTATGGCACATGAGTTACTATGGATGTCAGAAAACTTTTTTAAAAGCACTTTAGCATAAGCAAATTGCACCGATTCTAAATATATATATATATATATATATATATATATATATATATATATATATATATATATATATATATATATATATATATATATATATATATATATATATATATATATATAGCCTGTGACAGGCAAAAAATAATAATAATATATATGTGTATACAATAGTCAGTATGTATACTTGGAGACTATAAAAAATATCAAACAATCCCACTAGTTCATATAATAAATTATTACAAAATAAAGTTACAAGTACAATGGAATTCTAAATAACGAAAGAGACTATATACTACTAGAACACCCAAGAATACCACTATTTTATGGACTACCAAAAATACATAAGTCCCTTACATCACCACCTGGAAGACCCATTATTAAGGTCTTAATCAAGAAATTGAAATAGGATGTTATCTGTGAGACTATCCCAATAATTATTTTAGTATTTATTATTATATGATATAATGACATGTGTTTTCACACTAGATATATATATATATATATATACACAAATATTTTAGGTTTAATAGAGATCACATTAGGTATTATATTCTTCACCTTTTATATTCATTTTCATATTTAGAACTATAAATCATATAGGCTATGTCAAAAGATCCATATAGGACGAAAAAAATTGAATTTAAATTTTAGAATCGAATACACTCCTTAGTTGCTATAAATTTGATATATTCTTTATAAATTCATTTATTGAAAGATGAATTTATTTTTGACGATTTTTTAAATAAATATATATCTATTACACATATATATTAAAAAAATTATATAACGTTTTATATACAAATTCTTTTTATATAGTCTCCAAGTATACATACTGACTAATGTATAGGCATATATATTATTATTTCCTCTTAAAGGGACAGTACACTGTAAAATTGTTTTTCCATAAATGTATTTTAAATGACTTGTTATACCAACTGCAGAGTATAAAATATTTGAGAAATTGCATTTTTGGGTTTATTTATGTATCTGAAGTAGCAGGTTTTGTGCTTTGAAACCACAGCCTATTACAATGGGTTGAGCTTCAGGTAATATCAGATCTCATTATGTTATCACTTTTATGTGCACAGACTTGCTTCCTTATCTTATATTTGTCTGGAACACCAAAGCTCAATACATAGAGAGAACAATGGAAAATTATCATTTTATTACTTAACTATCATGCCCCCCACTGAGGGTGTAATCTCTTCTGCTGGCTGTGTTTACTTAGGCTTGTCAATAGCATATACCGCCAGTATCAAAACTTTCAGTATAGGTTGGGAAACCACAAGCTAAATCAGCTATTTCAAATGCTGAAATATGAGTAAAGGAGCTACTTGCAACCAATTTAATACACTCTAGCAGGTAAAAATGATCATTGGGAATAATTTAAAGGGGAGAAAGTTTTTGGGTGAACTGTCCCTTTAAGGACATAAGTCCACGGATCATCTTCATTACTTATGGGATATTCTCCTCCTGCCTGCAGGAGGCGGCAAAGAGCACCTACAGCAAAGCTGTTAAGTAGCCCCTCCCTTCCCCTCCAACCCAGTCATTCTCTTTGCCTGCGTTAGTAATAGAAAAACTTCAGTTGAGGAGGGATCTTTTCATTCAAGGTCCCTTCCTTCACCCAAATCTAGTTTCTCTGAAGCTGACTGCTTGGAGATTGAACGTTTGATTTTGTCAAAACGAGGTTTTTCAGATGAGGTCATTGAGACCTTGGTTCAGGCTCATAAGCCGGTAACTAGAAAGATTTACCATAAGATATGGCGTAAATATCTTTATTGGTGCAAATCTAATGGCTACTCATGGAGTAAGATTAGGATTCCGAGAATTCTAGCTTTTCTCCAAGAGGGTTTGGAGAAGGGTTTGTCACTCGTTCCTTAAAGGGTCAGATTTCGGCTTTGTCTGTTTTGTTACATAAACGTCTGGCAGATGTTCCAGATGTTCAGTCTTTCTGTCAGGATCAGACCTGTATTTAAACCTATTGCTCCTCCATGGCGTCTTAATTTGGTTCTCAATGTTCTTCAAGGGGTTCCGTTTGAACCTATGCATTCCTTGGATATTAAGTTTCTGTCTTGGAAAGTTTTATTTCTTGTTGCTATTTCCTCCGCTCGTAGAGTGTCCGAACTCTTGGCTTTGCAATGTGCTTCCCCTTATCTCATTTCATGCTGATAAGGTTGTCTTGCGTACCAAGTTGGGTTTTCTTCCTAAGGTAGTTTCTGATCGAAACATTAACCAGGAAATTGTTGTACCTTCGTTGTGTCCTAATCCTCCTTCTCAGAAGGAACGTCTTTTGCACAACCTTGATGTTATTCGTGCTTTAAAGTTCTATTTACAGGCGACAAAGTATTTTCGTCAGTCTTCTTCTTTATTTGTTGTTTTCTCAGGGAAACGAAGGGGTCAAAAGGCTACGGCTACTTCGCTTTCTTTTTGGCTGGAGTATAATTCGTTTTGCTTATGAAACTGCTGGGAAGCAGCCTCCTGAGAGGATTACGGCTCATTCTACTAGAGCTGTGGCTTCTTCATGGGCATTCAAGAATGAAGCTTCTATTGAACAGATTTGTAAAGCTGCTACTTGGTCCTCTCCACACTTTTTCTAAATTCTACAAATTTGATACTTTTGCCTCAGCTGAGGCGGCTTTTGGGAGAAATGTTCTTCAAGCAGTGGTGCCTTCTGTTTAGGTATCTGTCTTGTCCCTCCCATATCATCTGTGTCCTCTAAGCTTGGGTATTGTATCCCATAAGTAATGAAGATGATCCGTGGACTCATCATGTCCTTAAGAGGAAAAGAAAATTTATGCTTACCTGATAAATTTTGTTTCCTGCCATGTCCACGGCATGCCCTGTCTGTTTAGACAGGATGTTATTTTTCTAAACTTCAGACACCTCTGTTTTTTTCCTTTCTCTTCCTAACTTCGGTCGAATGATTGGGTTGGAGGGTAAGGGAGGGGCTATTTAACAGCTTTGCTGTAGGTGCTCTTTGCCGCCTCCTGCAGGCAGGCAGGAGAATATCCCAAAAGTAATGAAGATGATCCGTGGACGCGTCATGTCCAAGAGGAAACAAATTTATCAGGTAAGCATAAATTTTCTTTTATTGCCTGTCACAGGCTATATATATATATATATATATATATATATATATATATATATATATATATATATATATATATATATATATATATATATATATATACAAAATCCCAAATGAACTCTGCACTCACTCCGCTGTTCAACCGCCCAGGGTGCATCCAATGCCGCAGTGTGCCTTTACAAATATCCAAGAAAAGAGCACTCACCAGGACTTATACCTTAAAGCAATTACCGCTTTATTTTAACAAAGTGACGTTTCGAGGATTTTAACCTCGTCCTCAGACTTTACAACAGTGTACATACCTGAATGCCTTTTAAACCCTCCACCGACTATCACCGCGATACCGGAAGTCACCCGGCGTCCTGTGCGCAAGACTGCGCATGTCAGAGCGTCGGCATGGCAACCGGCCGCGGTGTACACTAAAAACAAAATTGTGAATACAAACGGTTACAATATAGAGCAGTTCAATTGTTACAATCTCAATGCACTTAACAATCTAACACTATCTATTATAAGAGCTAGATAGTTACAACACTTAACATCTCTACGATGCGTGTAGTTTACTGTGTCAAATTTACCTGACTATTTCTAAACTGGGAATAGGTATAGACATAATTTTGAATCAAACATATCACCTAGTATGGCTATACTAGCTATCAGAATACACTTTACTGCTAACATCTGGATAATACTCCCTAACCTTTGGTATCACAGATAACAGTGCCAGTCCAGGTTGGTATTCAACCCTCCGGGCACCAAAGTGCCCAGATTGAAGATCCACCTGGACTCGCACTGCAACAGGAGTCTATCCCTATCACCCCCTCTAGTTGGGGGTGGAATGTGATCGATGATCACATACCTCAGGTCTGCAACCGTATGGCCAGTCAGCGCAAAATGTCGTGCCACGGGTTGGTCTGACCCCTTGTTTTTTATAGCCAATCGAATGGCTGCACGATGATTGGCCATACGGGTGCGCAAGTCGTCGATAGTCTTTCCGACATAGAATAACCCACACGGACAGTGTAATAAATACACTATATGCGTCGTCGTGCAGGTTACTCTATGCCGGATAGTGTATCTGCGATTGGTGGTTGGATGAACAAAGAATTTTGCGTTAGATAAACCACTACATGTGGTGCATCCCGTACACTTATAGCAACCAGGTTTCTTAGTCTGTAGCCAGTTCGATTTTTCGTAGCACAATACAGGGTCAACCTTCACCAGAATGTCCCGTAGAGAGCGTGATCTTCTAAAGCCTACTTGTGGATATCTGGAACCCCTAAATGGCAGATTTTTATCACTTTCCACGATATTCCAGTTCTTTTTTACCAATTTTTGTAGGTTCTGCTTGTCTGAGGTATAAGTAGTCGTCAATATCATCCTTCTCTCTTTATCCCTTTTTGTCACAGTTCTTAAAGCTGTATCCTGATCCATGGAGGTAAACTTCTGGAAGTGTTGGTTAATCTGTTTCTCTTGGTAACCCCTCTGTAAGAATCGTGCTTTCATTTCTATCAACTGTTGTTGGGCATTAAGTGTTGTAACTATCTAGCTCTTATAATAGATAGTGTTAGATTGTTAAGTGCATTGAGATTGTAACAATTGAACTGCTCTATATTGTAACCGTTTGTATTCACAATTTTGTTTTTAGTGTACACCGCGGCCGGTTGCCATGCCGACGCTCTGACATGCGCAGTCTTGCGCACAGGACGCCGGGTGACTTCCGGTATCGCGGTGATAGTCGGTGGAGGGTTTAAAAGGCATTCAGGTATGTACACTGTTGTAAAGTCTGAGGACGAGGTTAAAATCCTCGAAACGTCACTTTGTTAAAATAAAGCGGTAATTGCTTTAAGGTATAAGTCCTGGTGAGTGCTCTTTTCTTGGATATTTGTAAAGGCACACTGCGGCATTGGATGCACCCTGGGCGGTTGAACAGCGGAGTGAGTGCAGAGTTCATTTGGGATTTTGTGTACTACGGTTTAACTCTGGCACCCTGAACTATTAGATTTCCCTACCTCTGGCTATTCTACTGATTTAAACCGGTAGCGGTTTTTTAATACACTATACACGATGGATTACAATATAGAGCCTCTGACTACAACACTGGGTGAAATGGAGACACCAGATGAGAACGTTCAAGGCGCTACTACATTCAATTATACGGAGGATGATGCCAATAGAATCCGGTTTGCTACTGTTCCTAATAGGGATTTAAAGGAACAGCCCTCCCACCTATATGCAAAATTATTGAAACTGAAAAAAAGAAAGATCGATTTAACGTTGCACGGAACTTTCCTATCAGATTATCATAGGAAACTCTTTATTCCTAGAGGATTCAGAGTAAAGAACATTCCGACTATAGGCAGGAACAACCCTGCGTTTTGCATAAAGTGGTGTAGCATTTTGAATAAATGCGCTTTAGATTTGATGCTTCTGGTCATTGAAGAAGTGAGAATATTACTGGATAAAGTCGATGTCGAAATTCAACAATTTGAATTTACACACATAACGACACTAGAAGCCGATCAAGAAAACAAATGGTTAGAAAAATTAACCAAACAAGTACTGGATTTCGAAACAGAATTGCTAACTTTCAAGAATCGGAAGTGGGATGCTGTAGAATCTGATTATAAAGAGAAAAAGGTCTATAGGTGGTTACTTTCGGCAGAAGAAAGACAGAGGACCTTTGAAATCAGACCTAGGAGACCAAGATTCTACAAACCAAGAAATATGACCACAATAGATTCTTCCGGCAATAGCACTGACTCAGATGGGATAACATCTACCGAAGCATCACAAAGATCATTTGATGGGGGGATCACTACAAGATCAAAAAACTTGGCAGGCATCGGACGCACATCAGGAGAGGGGGTGGTAAGGGGAAGACCACCCAGAGCCAAACGCAGAATGTAACGAATGACATAGTAATCAACCTCAGCTCTTACCAGTTGTCAGCGTTGGAGATCAAGATACTAAATAAAGGCTTGTCGTTTATCCCAACAGCTTTCTACAAACCCTTTGATATGTACATAGATATGCAAAAATTTGAACGGAACTTAAGATTGAAGGAGCATTTTGGTATGGGACTTGGAGATACTACTGAAGAAACTGCTAACATCCACAAATTAAAACCTAAAAGCACCTATGATTGCTCAAGTACAAATCCTAGCATTAAAACGTACAGTAGACTACTATTGGATGACACAGAGAGAATGTGTAATTCGGCTAAACCGGGTTGCAGAAACAACTTAACCAAAGAAGAAAAGAGAGCACTGGATAACTTGAGCACAAATAAAGATCTAATCTTTAGGGAGGCCGATAAGGGAGGCGCATTGGTCATAATGGACTATTCTTACTACAAGCAAGAGATACTTTCTCAGCTGACGGATACGGCTACATACAAACAACTGACCTACAATCCTACCATGTTGTTCAAGAAACAGATAGATGAAGTTTTGGATCGAGCATTCAGGATTGGATGGTTGACGAAACAAGAAAGGAACTTTATGGAAGTAAAGTTCCCAAGGGTTCCGGCTTTTTACACACTGCCGAAGATCCATAAGCACCCGAATTGCCCACCGGGCAGACCTATTGTGTCCTCCATAGGATCCCTCTTACAACCGGTAGCAGTATTTCTGGATAGTATACTCCAACCATGTGTCCGCAATATGCCTTCGTTTCTGTTGGACTCGATTAGTCTGATCAAAGAGATCAAATCATTTCCAACAATCAAACAACCCATCTTATTAGCAACATTGGATGTGGTTAGTCTGTATACCTCCATACCACACGAACAGGGGATGATGGCAGTTCGCAAACAATTGAATCGATACCCATACGTGGGACCTCCAGTAGAGTTAATCCTGGAACTATTGGATCTCTGCCTCAGCAGAAACTACTTCAAGTTTGAGAAATCGTTCTTTTTGCAACTACAAGGGACGGCGATGGGGTCTAATATGGCCCCATCGTACGCCAATTTATTTATGGCAGAATTTGAAGAACGTGACACGGATCTATTTCTACACCAACACATTAAATATTTCAAACGCTATATAGATGATTTGATCATTCTATGGTCAGGTACGGAGGAGGAATTAGATGATTGGCATAGGATATTAAACACCATTAATCCAAAGCTACAATTCAAGATGACCAAGAGTTCCACATCAGTAGATTTCCTCGACCTGCGAATATCTATGGAAGATGGTGTGTTGGGCACAACTTTGTACAAAAAGGAGACAGATAGGAACTCATTATTGGAGGCTACTAGCTGCCATCCTCCATCACTCAAGAAGGCTTTACCTATCTCTCAATTCAAGCGGGTTATGCGGAATAACAACAAACAGAGTAATGCCCAACAACAGTTGATAGAAATGAAAGCACGATTCTTACAGAGGGGTTACCAAGAGAAACAGATTAACCAACACTTCCAGAAGTTTACCTCCATGGATCAGGATACAGCTTTAAGAACTGTGACAAAAAGGGATAAAGAGAGAAGGATGATATTGACGACTACTTATACCTCAGACAAGCAGAACCTACAAAAATTGGTAAAAAAGAACTGGAATATCGTGGAAAGTGATAAAAATCTGCCATTTAGGGGTTCCAGATATCCACAAGTAGGCTTTAGAAGATCACGCTCTCTACGGGACATTCTGGTGAAGGTTGACCCTGTATTGTGCTACGAAAAATCGAACTGGCTACAGACTAAGAAACCTGGTTGCTATAAGTGTACGGGATGCACCACATGTAGTGGTTTATCTAACGCAAAATTCTTTGTTCATCCAACCACCAATCGCAGATACACTATCCGGCATAGAGTAACCTGCACGACGACGCATATAGTGTATTTATTACACTGTCCGTGTGGGTTATTCTATGTCGGAAAGACTATCGACGACTTGCGCACCCGTATGGCCAATCATCGTGCAGCCATTCGATTGGCTATAATAAACAAGGGGTCAGACCAACCCGTGGCACGACATTTTGCGCTGACTGGCCATACGGTTGCAGACCTGAGGTATGTGATCATCGATCACATTCCACCCCCAACTAGAGGGGGTGATAGGGATAGACTCCTGTTGCAGTGCGAGTCCAGGTGGATCTTCAATCTGGGCACTTTGGTGCCCGGAGGGTTGAATACCAACCTGGACTGGCACTGTTATCTGTGATACCAAAGGTTAGGGAGTATTATCCAGATGTTAGCAGTAAAGTGTATTCTGATAGCTAGTATAGCCATACTAGGTGATATGTTTGATTCAAAATTATGTCTATACCTATTCCCAGTTTAGAAATAGTCAGGTAAATTTGACACAGTAAACTACACGCATCGTAGAGATGTTAAGTGTTGTAACTATCTAGCTCTTATAATAGATAGTGTTAGATTGTTAAGTGCATTGAGATTGTAACAATTGAACTGCTCTATATTGTAACCGTTTGTATTCACAATTTTGTTTTTAGTGTACACCGCGGCCGGTTGCCATGCCGACGCTCTGACATGCGCAGTCTTGCGCACAGGACGCCGGGTGACTTCCGGTATCGCGGTGATAGTCGGTGGAGGGTTTAAAAGGCATTCAGGTATGTACACTGTTGTAAAGTCTGAGGACGAGGTTAAAATCCTCGAAACGTCACTTTGTTAAAATAAAGCGGTAATTGCTTTAAGGTATAAGTCCTGGTGAGTGCTCTTTTCTTGGATATTTATATATATATATATATATATATATATATATATATATATATATTTTAGAATCGGTGCAATTTGCTTATGCTAAATTGCTTTTAAAAAAGTTTTGACATCCATAGTAACGCATGTGCCATAATAATGCAAATGTAGAAACACTACCATAGATATGTTCATAATTCCAAAGGGAACATAAATGGTTTAAATTGTTTTTATGCAGATATGCCTGTAGAAAAGTTGTTGTTGTTATTTCCTTTTTGCCATATTCCCTTAATTTAATATGTAAATAATATGGGAGGAAACTTTCAAAGTCTGAGGGTATATATTGCCAGTACAGAATGTGATCCATAGAGCTTGAGAAAGGCACCTTTGCCGAAACGCGTTGCTCCTTTTTCTGTCCTAAATCGGCTTCCGTAGCCACAACGATCCTGCAAAGACTACACCGGAGATTGATACAAAGTAGTCTGACACGCTACACAGTGGCACAATTCTCTGAGAGACTGCTCACACGCTAACGATTACAAGTAAAATATCCCACGGGACACTTATGAGGACACAAAGCACCCACCCGGTGTAAGTAAAAAGGAACACCTTTATTTTATAACTTTTATACTTGGTGACAAGGATCCCCCTGTCTCATTACAGGATTCCCAGATTTACCTTGCAGCCTCCACGCAATCAACCCCTTGGAAAATAGGCATCTTTATTCACTCCCATTGCCTAAACATTGTCTGGACTCTTTTTCCTTTTATACCTTTGAGTACATATGATATATATGGTATAGTAGCAATATTGCTGTTAAGTTTTTTTTATTTTATTTTTATATTTATTTTTGTCATATTTATTCATTTTTGTGTTTTTATGTATATTATAACTGCCTAATTCAATATTTGATTTGATTTTACTCTGTAATAAATAACATTATCTATACAGAAAGCTGGAAACTGCACTTATTTAGCTCTGCATTGAGCGCCGTAGCTTTAAATTCAGTGTATTTTAGAACACACTAAATTGTAATTTTTTTTTAGTCTGCACATGGAAATATAGGGAAAGTTCCCTCAAGCTGTGGTTTTAAACTCTTAAGGACATATGACGGAATTTTTCCGTCATAAAACAATTGAGCAAACTGAAAGCTGTGTCCTTAAAGGGTTAATTGCATTTCCATCTAGCGCAGTGATTTAGTTATTTTTTTTACTAAATTGCAATTGCACTTACACGATCACTTTTTACTGTGGTAAGCGCAAACCCTCACGATATACTCCTTATCTGGGGCACAAATGTTTGCACTCTACTCGTAATATGGCTCATTACGTTATTTTTTCCTGATAGACTTATGCATGTCACAGGCAGTTTTAATTATTTTCCAGTTTTTGGGTTTACCACCTCTATTGGAAGTTTATTCCATGAATCCACCACCCTTTCTCTGAAAAACTCATATTTTTACTGTATCTATTACCCGCTAAAATCTTTCCAATTACTTCCATTATCAAATTTTCTTTGTTTTCTTGCTATCCTTTGTTGAAATGCAGGAAGGTAGGTTCAGAAGTGTGCACGTGTCTACAGCACTATATGACAGCAGTCTTGCAATGTTATACATTAGCAAGAGCAGTAGATGGCAGCACTATTTCCTGGCATGTAGTTCTCCAGACGTGCACACTACCTATCTAGATATATTTTCAATAAAGAATAACAAGAGAACAAAGCAAATTTGATATTAGTTAATTGGAAACTTTTTTTAAAATGTTATTCTCTATCTGCATCATGAAAGAAATATTAAAGGGATACTAAAGTCATTGCATCTGAAACAGATGTGTTAATGTTTGTAACAAGTACTGTCTCGAGGTTGTTGATGCCCTCACTCCTGTATCTGGACCTCTTCATGCCCAATGCTTAGAGACATGACACCCAAAATGTTTCTTTCTTCATTCAGAAGAGCATTTCATGTTAAACAATTTTCCAATGAACTTCTATTATCTATTTTGCTTTGCTCTTTTGGTATTCTTTTTAAAGCATACCTAGGTAGACAGCAATGCACTACTGGGAGCTAGTTGCTGATTGGTGTCTGCACATAAATGCCTCTTGTTATTAGCTCATTCAATGCTTTCAACTAGCTTTCAGTAGTGCACTGCTGCTCATTCAACAAAGAATATCAAGAGAATGAAGCATATTTGATAATAAAAGTAAAGTGTGTTTGAAATTAAGTGTTCTATCTGAATTATGGAAGAAAACATTCAATTTCCTAGTTTCTATTTTATTTACCTTGAAATGAATTCTTTACCAGCTGCTACTTGAAAGGTTCCTTCCCTGTATGGGTCACCCTCATAATAAAGTTATTTTGAAGTATTCACATACATGGATATATAGCGAGTGTTTTCAGGAACTAGAACCCATTCACATCCGGTCCCTCTGCAGCTGCTGATTCTCCCTTCATTTTGTAGCATTTTCTGTGTGTTCACAACTAGGTGCTATACTTCATTTGTGACATCTTATCTCTTGGCTAAAAAGTAGTAGCTTATTCTAGCCACAACTTTTTCATCTGCAGTAGTCTTCTCCTCCATACTTTTATTGCATCTCAGGCTGAAAACTTTAAATGAACTGGTTGTGTTTTGAGGTTAACATGAACTATGACTTCACTCTTAAACCCCCTCATGTTCATATACTGTATATGGACCTAACCTGCAATATTTAGAATCAACCTTGGAAAGTAGTAGTAATGTTGCCAGTTATTGTGCTCTATCAGCCTCTATGTATGTGAGCTGTGCTCTCATAGAGTAACACAAAGTTCCTTGTGCAAGACTATGCTGTGCTTCCCATGTACCTTAACCCATTCAACATGCAGAAATGTCTTAATCCTTCTACATCAAGATTTGAATAAGCTCTTAAAGATATACATTCTATAATATTTAGGCAGTAAAGGAAAGTATGTAATGATGACACAATGTCTATGTGTTCATAGACTAAACTACCCAGGAAATAAATGGAAATTAGTACCACAATAGTTTTAAAAAAAACATTTAGTTGATCTCATATTTGTTGGACCAATCAAATATCTAAAGTAAAAAAAAGCTCACTTGATAAAGGGATTACTTCTACTTAAAGCTTTACAATAAACTTTCTGCCCACATGGGATTACTGAGCTCTTCTTAAAGGGACGGTAAACACATTCTAATGACAAGACCTTTCTGTTGTGTTGCTATAGAATAACATATCAGCCAATTCTTTGTTTTTAAAACAAACACTTTTTTTTCCCCTGCAATTACTTTTTAATTTCCAAACTCTGCCCCCATTTGCCATATTTAGAGAAGCCAATCTGTGCACACACAAAGCAAGCCACGGTCATAAAGTTAGTATAATGCAGTTATAAGCCAATTAGGGAAAGATGTATAGCAGAGTTAGCCTTAATAAATCAGTAGGTACATTTCAAAGTCCTGAGCATTAGAAATTGCTCAGTTTTCAGAGCTAAATTTCATGAAAAGGGGGGGGGGGAAATTAAAATATATCGCAAAGTTGTTATTGTACATAACTAAACATTTTATATAAAGCCCTCAAGGTGTTTACTGTCCTATTTATATGCTATATCTTTGTATTTCAGGCAACTCTTTATGACATTGTCACCAAGAATTACAGCAAAATAAAGAGACCACGTGGAGAAAACAAACAACTTATCTACTAAGCACACAACCTAATACATCTGTGAATTGACATACTTTCTCTGAATTTAATATTCTTTGGAATCCACCTACTGGCTACTCTCAATACTGTATTCTAATAAATGTTTGTTTAACATATGTGCTTCCAAAGTGTTGACAATGGAAAGAAAACTGAATTAAGATAATGCTAGTGGTAACAATATGGTAGAAATGAATATGTGAGCAAGGGGTAAAAAGAGTACAGACACCATTGTTCTTTTATAATAAGACCTTGATGAGCACCACCAAAAATAAAAAAAATTATAGTCACTAAACCCTCATCATACAAGCATCTTATCTTGATAAGCCTAGATATTTATTTAAAAACTGTTGGAGTGCATTGTTTAGATTGTAGATAAAGTGTGTGCACATCAGCAAACAAGGGAAGCCTGTAATAAAGTCCAGTAAAACATTGCCCCCATAACAGAAGCTCTCTCTACAAGTTATGTATCGCCATTGGCTACTGCAGCTAGGCGGTCAATCTCCACATTCAGTTCCTGATTGGTCCAGTCAGCCCTTATGTCATCAAGGTGAGTATCAAAGTCAACCAACTGCTGATAAGCTTTAGCCTCAAGGAGCTGTCTTGTTATTCGCTGGGTCTCCTCCCAATGACCCCACATAATCCTGCAAAGAAAAGAATGATCATAATCAAGTCAGATCTTGAAGTTTAATGTTTATTTCATGAGATCAATAAAATTAATATTTCAAATTATTTAGCAAACTAATTCTTGAACGTAATAGCCCTATTACTGATGATATTCTGGATCACAATGAACCTTTTGCCTGTAACTATTGTTAGTTTTCTAATACTAACTAGCCACCCTGTGTTTGCAATTTACCATTTTTAAGTCACATTTTCCTGGTCTATAAAGTCAGCCCTTTCACTAAATAAGAAGTTTGTAATCTCTCACTGTGAGTTAACAAAAATGTTTCCACTTTGCATACTGTACTTACACTTAAATGGACACAAAACCCCAACATTTTCAGATTTTTAAAAATGTCAAATTTATTTCTATAATCTAGTTTGCTTTGTTCTCTTGGTATCCTTTGTTAAAGAAGCAGCAATTCACTCCTGGGAGTTAGCTGAACGCTTTGGTTGAGCCAATAACATGAGTTCTACATAGGCAGCAACAAATCAGCATCTCCTGAGCCTACCTAGATATCATTTTGAACAAAACACATCAAATGGATGTAAATTGGAAATTTGTTTAAAATCACATGCTCTGAGTAATGAAATATAAATGTGTGTTTCCTGTCCATTTAAACACTAAATACATTTGATAAGCATAATAGAGATTATGCTCTACCTCCCATTAGTCATGGGTGCAACCATGTTGAAATCTTACTTTTACTGCAATTCAGTGCTGAGATACTTGCAATGTATCCTCGGTTTCATAATGGTAGCACCTATGATTTATAGAGCAGTGCATGAAATATATTTAAGGTCCCTTTAAATGCAAACAGTAATGTACATCTTTCTCCTTTAAATTGTTCCCAATGATCCATTTTACCTTCTGGAGTGTATTCATTTTTATACAATTAACTCCTTTACTTTGTTGTTTGAAATAGCTGCGGTTGAAAAAAAACCCCTACACTAAATATTTAAATACTTCTGTATTAAAAAAAAAAAAATATCTATGTAAAGAGGCGGCAGCAGCAGTAATCTGCACCAGTTTTGAATGCAATTAACTCTTATTAGCAGCTTGCCTGAGTACAATGTCCCTTTAATAAGTCACTAAAGCAGATGCTGGAGGAATAAAAACGTATACATGTGTGGTGAAGAAGTTTTGTTCACTGTGGAAGATGCAAACCCTTTACAAATCATCATGGACAAAGATATAAAGTTGTCTCAATACATTTCTTATGCTTGTAGGAGCCATCTGCAGATGGTTGTAATGTAATCAGATTCCAGTGACATGAATTGCAGTTACAACAAAGATTATGGCATCAGTAAAAAAGTCTGTCTGATTATGTATGTGTAAATATAAAAATGTCAAAAGTAAGTAATAGAAGACATGCAGAAGTCAGCAGCCCAGAGCATTCAATTTAAAATATGTATCACAAATACTAAATAAATTTGCATATTCAGTTTTACAAGCAATCAGGAAATTACAGCTTTTGAGGTTGCAAGGCCCTATAATGTAACAGAATGTTATTAAACCAAATATGAAAACCAGGACTCCACTCCTACAATTATATATGAGGATAAGTTATTATCACAAGGAAAAACAAGATGCAAACTGCAGAGGTTTGCAGGAGTAAGCAAGGGTGAGGCATTTGCTACAAACCTGGATAATTTTGGCTGCATACCATTGGGTAAAAAAGGAAGGCTACATTTTAATTAAAGCACACATTTAAAGGAAATGTTTTTATGCCTCAAAATCTGTCAGTTAATGGGGGGGGGGCTCTTAAAATTGTCACTTTCTCCTTACAAACTCAAAATCTCAGTATGTTGCGCTCTCACAAGAATAAATCTGGCCTCGAAAATTTCCAAATGCAGCTTGTGGCTGCCATCTTCAGATTATGGATGGGCCTGAATGCACATAACTAGTTAACATACATGATATTCATTCCAATCTGTAAAGATGGAGTTTTTCTAGTGTAGGAACAAGAATAAATTTAGACATTTTCTGTTATAGCATCAGCATGTCTCCTGTTATAGCATGCTGGCCGGCAAAATAATTAATCAATGTCAATTGCAGTATATACACTGACTGTCATTGGCTCACCCATGTGTTAAGTTAGAAACTAGTAGTGCATCACTGCTCCTTCAACAAATGATATCAAGAGAATTAAGCAAATTATTGTATGTTCTACCCAAATCATAAAAATACATTTTTTAGGTTTCATGTTTTATTTTTCATAACCCATCCAACAAAGTAACCTTTTCTTTTTGTGTTCTTCATAAAGATGCGTATTACCTTTTTTTCCCCTCCTACTTTGATATAGAATTTTTTGGGTCATCTCTAATTATGACTTTCCTAATTAAGTCTTCCGGATTCTGCAGTAATTATCTCATAGTCTGACTGTTTTGGGACTCAAGTCTTAAACTACTCATTGTTCACTCAATGCACTCAACACCCATATTATTAGGACCTGTAACTGTCTCTTCATGAGAAAATATGTTTTGCTGTGTAAAGCAAAGCAAAAGAGCACACAAGTGATATTACTAAAGCCCTAGCACTGATTAAAGGCAGAAGATATAATTCAATAACAATGAGTAATAAGAAAAAACCAGACCTTGAAGAGAAAGGAATGGGCCCCAAGAAGCCGGTTCTTAAAGAAACAAATGTACTCAGACAAGTAGCTGATAACAGTTAATTGTATTCCAAGCAGCTGCAGAATCCCCCTTTTAAATAAGCTGGGATCTCTCTCTCACACACTCAACTGGGAGGTTGATTTGCTCTAGTGCTGTGATTGCGCACACATTTATGCATCTGTTATCCAACAGAACACATTTACAATAAACATTGGAGCAATTTAAAAAGGTGTAGGAAAATGTTCTTAAGAACTTTAGTGTCATCACACACTGGACATAATTAGTGCTTTTCACAGATCCATCAGTGTGTGTACTGTTTTACTATAGCATACAGGAGAATGCAGATACCATGGTGTGTGGTTGGGCAAGTGGTCTGTAAGTACTCACAGAGTCTTCTCCTTGGGCACCCACTGTTTGCTACTGTTCTGATGCAGAACGATGAGAGGAGGAAGGCCAGGATTTAGAGTCATGCGCTCATTATTCATCTAAACAAACAAAAACAAGGGTTGAGGAACTATAAAAGAAAGAGGACTGTGCAAGCAGGCTGACAAAAAACATATACGCTTACCATTATCAACACTGTATCTTCCTGATACTCTGATATTAAAGAAGCTGTTCGAAGGGCTGCACAGCTGGGGCTAGAAATAGAGTAATACAGTGAAAGTGTTAAACAGTGAGATGGGAACAAAGGGAAGTTAAGGGGACATGAAACACATTTTTTTTTCTTTCACGATTCAGATAGCGCATGCATTTGTAAACAACTTTCTAATGTACTTCTATTATCAATTTTGCTTCATTATCTTGGTATCCTTTCTTGAAGGAGCAGCAATTGCTACTAGGAGCTGGCTGAACACATCAGTAAGCCAAACACAAGAGGCATATGTGCAGCCACCAATCAGAAGCTAGCTCCCCAGCCTATGTATACTTTTCAATGAAGGATACCAAGAGAACAAAGCAAATTAGAAAGTTGTTTAAAATGACCTCCTCTATCTGAATCATAAATAAACATTTTTAGGTTTCATGTCCCTTTAAGAAACTGGATGCAAACACAAGGAGAGAAATAGAATGTATGTGTTGCTGCTTAAAAGGTATGGGACTTTGTAAAGGTACAGTATATAGGGTGTGATGCAAAAGAGAGAATGCTGTGATAAAGAGAGGTTGAGAGGAGCACACTGAGCATGCTTTAAAAGGCACATCTCACCTGGTGTCTCTAAGGCCAGAGTTTGCTTGGTAATAACCAGCTATATAAAGCCCCTGGGAAGCACTCCATGAGTCAATCTGCGAGACAGCCAGAGAGTGAGCTGTGAGAGGCAACCAGAGGAAGCGAAAGAGGAAGACATATAAAATGAAAGGGAGCCATAAAAAAGGGACAGACACAAAGACCGATAGAATAAAGAAATGCCAAGACAGTTTGAGAAAGGTGTTCACATTAACTGAAACAGAGAAAAAAAAGGGAAGCAGAGGTCAAACAGAAGAGACAAGATAGCAGAATGCCAAAAATTAGTTAAATCTTAGTACCTGCATTAGAGCTACTTCTAGACTCAGTGACAATGGTAAGAAAAGGTGACCAATTGGGACACAGTCACACAACGTGACACAGCCATCTCCTCTGCGGCCCAGGAGAACACCGTTTACTGCGCAGTGCGGGTACCGTGTAGCATGAAGGCACATCTTGACATACATGCGTGTACACAGCTCAACCTCACACATCTTCCTACAGAACATGGAACAAGCGGATAGATAACAGTTCTCGCATTTGTGCATGTCCCAAAAGGGTAAATAAAAATAACACTTATACCACTGGGTACGCCAAGATTACAAAATTTAAAGGGACACTGTCACTAAATAGATAGTATATTTGCACTGTAGCAATTTATTATTGAAATATCATTAACACATATGCTATAGAGAGACAATATTTTTTTTACCTTGTTAACCATTTAAAAATGGCAGATTTAGGATGTTACAAACTGAAATATAGGATCAGGGTCATAAGTAGAAAAATGGCAGCATCTCAACAAAACAAAAATATTGAGAAGCACACTGAGAAAGAGCAACTGGAAAAAAAATCCATGCAGTCTTTTAGCTAACGATGGGCCACATAATCTAAAGCTCTTGGGTCTGAGAGGTCCTTCAATGAATTTTAGCTTAAAATCCGTTTATTAGGCATCTGCATTCAGAGGTTTTGGATGCATCCGAATGCGGAAGAAAACTACCACTGTGCAAATCCAGATTAGCGTGTTCACTTTCGGAAGAAGAAACCCAGCACTGAAAAGAGACGAATGCCGGGAGCAGCTGCCTTATTCTGCAATTGGAGGCATCCAAAACCTCAGACTGCACATGCCTACCGTTTAACTAGCTATGCAGGGTTCAAGGTGTGAGGCAAGGGGTTAATACTAACTCTGTGGCACTTTAATGTTGCAATATAGTAAATGTTGTACAATTTTTTAACATTATTGTGGGGTTTTGTTTGAAACAATTAACAGGTTACCCCCGTGATGTCAGAGGTGCTCAGTTCAGTTTTTTCTTTTTATACTGAGCAACTTGCATCTAGTCAAACTGAAAAGACAATCCTAATATAAGACACACAGACAAGATATGCCTTTGTTTAACTAGCTAGAGACATACTCAAGGACTAGTAATAGTTTAGATTTCCGGTAGTTTTTATAAACAACAAATAGAACATAAAAGGTAAAAAGTTTGTGGCTATCTTAGGCAAACCCCCCAAATGTTTTTTTTTTCATACAAACATGCATTAAAGCAGTTTGCAGAAAAAAAACACAACCCCTACAATGCACATAGTCAAGCCTGAAAAAGAATATTTAAATATGAGAAAGAAAAATGAAGTTTTTTCAGTTTATGCAAATGAAAAAAACTGTTGCAGATCTGTATTAACTGACATTAGTTTCACAGATAAAATCTTACTGAGCTGTTAAAGTAAATGTAAATTTTGATGTTAAAGTGCACGGTTTTTAAAAATTCAATTAAAAACAGGGGCACTTTAATTCATCAAAATTTACATTTTACTCGTTGTGAAGAAATACTTACCTTTTAAAGGGGCTTTAAACCCAAACATTTTCTTTCATGATTCAGGTAGAGAATGCCATTTTAAACAACATTGCAATTTACTTCTATTGTCTATTTTGCTTCATTCTTTAGATATCCTTTGTTGAAGAAATAGCAATGCACATGGGTGAGCCAATCACATGAGGCATCTATGTGCAGCCACTAATCAGCAGCTACTGAGTCTATCTAGATATACTTTTTAGCAAAGCATATCAAGAGAATGAAGCAAATTAGATAATAGAAGTAAATTAGAAAGTTGTTTAAAATTGCACGCTCTTTCTAAATCATGAAAGAAAACATTTGGGTTTTATGTCCCTTTAAATTTGACAGCAGCTCCAGCTTCCTCCGGTCGTCGCAAGCCATTTCTGATGTCAGAAATGATGGATAGGTCATCCTCCAATCACGGCTTCCCCCCCCCCCCCAGGGGAATCAGTGTCTGATTCAATGCCGTGATTGGAGGAAGCCGGATTCATCATTTTAGACTCAGGAAGAGGCTTTGCGACAGGTGGAGGAAGCTGGAGCTGCTGTCAAGATTAAAAGGTACGTTTTTTTTCACAGCACGAGTGAAATGTAGATTTTGATGAATTAAAGTGCCCCTGTTTTTAATCAATTTTTTAAAAACTGGGCACTTTAGCATCAAAATTGACATTCACTTTAAGGTTCGAATTTAATATTTTTTTCTATGGTCTTGGAAAGTGTCTGTCTACCAAGGAAAGGCAAATCTCTAACGTGATCACAGCCAGATGTTTGTTATAGGTCTATTCATGCACAACTTGAAAACATGCAAATGGGAAAAGAGCCTACATATGTTGCAATGTTAAGGGGACATAAAAGTGAAAAAAGAAAATGCCTGGGGCACGTGGTTAACATCGAAACCAAGTTCCAATGTAAATAGATGATTGACAAATGAAATCACACGATTGTCAATGCGGTTTCAATGCTGAGCGTGCCCCCCAGTCCGATTTTGCATTAAACAAAAGGAGGAGGCTGCAGGACACCAAAAAGTGTAGGACATTCCATGCCGCACTAAGGGTGTTAAAGCCCAGCACTGTTAGGACGGCATGTAATGTTCTAAGGGTGTGAAGGGGTTAAAATGATGAATAATACATATTGTGATTATTTATATAACCCACTGCTTAGTGCTTTTTTATTACAACTAAATGGAAGTCGGCACTAGGTCACACAGTATTTTGCCTAGCATACTGTGTAGACGCATTGCCTACGTCCAACACAAAGGCACATGCTGCAGCTGGGTGGGGGGGGGCATGCTCCCTTACTATATGAAGACAGATCACTGATGGTACTGTCTGTATCTGCTGCGTGGTGTGGTGGGTGGCATGGAAGGAGGGAGGCAGGTGGGCAGCCTATCACTGGAGGGGAGCAGGAGAGTGAGGAAGGGAGGGTTCCCTACAATACCAAAAAAATATTTGAGAGGGATGGGTCCCTAAACTGCTGCAAAGGGGTTAATGAGAGGGCCTTACACAAGATTGCTCTAGGAGGGGAGGACCCTACAATACAGATTTTTTTTTTATTAATAAATATAAACATAAATGTAAACTGAGTACAAGCACACAGTTACCAGTAACTAAGACTGTAGTGACCATTGGGAGGGATCACTACACTGTAGGGAAAAACAATAAAAATAAAATGAATACATTAATTTAAAAAAAATCCCTAAAACTTGGGTGGGGGAGAAGAGCTTTTTGACAGGGATCAGGGAGGTGTTTACCAAAAAACAAAAGCCATTTATGAACAAAGGGGATACCAGAGAACATTTGACAACTATTTGTGTTATGACTGCACAAGCTGTTTGTAAATAATTTCAGTGAAGAAATCAAAGTTTGTAAAATAAATTATATATTATAAGATCACATTTGGCAGCGAAATGGTGGCATGAAATAGACAAAAATAGCCTAGATCACTGGTTTTCAAACCTGTGCTCAGGTCTCCCAAACAGTCCAGATTTGCAGGATTACCTTGGGTGAGAGCAGGTAAAATAACCATGTTTACTGATCAGCTGATTATTTCACGTGTTCTAGTTTGGACAGCCTCAAAATCTGGCCTGTTGGGGAGACCTGGTTTAAAAACCAGTGGCCTAGATCAATACCCTGTGTATTCTATTAAAAAAAATTTATATAGAGATTTGATTGGTAAAAAAATTAAATAGAGCAATGACAAAAATGTTAAAAACAAAATGCATACCTATGTAGGCTCAAAAGTAGCAATTCTCTATTAAGAGCTAGCTGATTATTGGTGGCTACATACTTTTGTGACTTGTCATCGGCTCACCAGATGTTTTCAGTTAGGAACAGTATTGCTGCTCTGGAGTTTGATCTAACTATGTGTTTACCCACTTTGCATGGATTAAACATTTATATGAAAGCAATAGTGCTATAATAAAACGCTCTAACACATTAGAGGGTTTTCTTTTTCCCTTTAAGGAACACTGTGGTGGGAAAATTGCATTCCTGTTCTTGATTTTTATTTATTTTTTGCTACTCACCCTTTGGGTGTTAGACAAAGTCCTGCTCAGGAGCTGAACACAGCCAGTGATTGGCAGGGCTATATGATTGCTGCTGCCGATTGTCTCCTGCTCTGAACTAACAGTTTTCTGTGGCCTGGTTGACCCTTTTGTGGGAAATAAACACAAGGTTCCGGGGTGAGCGGTGAAACAAATATGCTCTAACGAATTAAATATAATGCTTCTACTACAATGTCTCTTAGTTATGCCACTAAACAATCCCTCAAAATCTTCCTCACACTGACTTATTCCTTGCCCGACTAAGAACCAGCTACTTGACACTTCCCTAATCCTCCCCTTACATGTAGAAATTATCCAATTGTCAGCGCCTTCATTTCACAACTCACACACATGGCATTGCCCAGTGCCCACCTTCTTCCCACACCACGAGCAATAGATTGCCCCAACCCCTTATTGACAGACCATCCCTAATACTCACACAGCTAATTCAATTTTTCCAGCACACTTGGTAATAATTTGTTCTCAATATCTTACTTATAACTGGTTCTAAACTCTCCCTCCTTCTCTCTATACACACAGACACTGCCCCCTCGCCCTTGTCTCTCACTGTACTCTTCTCTCATCATGGCATGCTGCTTCACAGTTATGATCCCTCCCTTCAATTCTCCGAACTCTATAGCTGTTGTCACGCCCTTTCTTGGTGATTGGCTGAAAGACAAGAAAACGCAGAGATTAATGTCACGTCACCTTATCTGCAGCCAATAACTTTCGTTTTCCGGAGTGGTCAAGCAGAAGCAAAGGCCAAAAGAGACAGCAGTGCGTATGGCACTCCGGAAGTAGCAGGATACTACTTAGAGATGGGAAGTTCGGTTCATTTAGGACAGTTTGTTCGATTAACTGAACCGATTCATCAGTTCACTTTGACATGTGATGCAGAGCCGCAGATTCTAGTTGTGTGTGCTGTATGGTAGTTTAGTTTGGATGAATAGTTAATGGGCCACTATGGTGTCATGCCATAAGAAGGCCGTGGTATCAACGCTTCCAAATATTCGGGAATGTTATAATGAAAACAGATTTAACGCATTTCCGTTCTGTGTACTTTGTTAGAATGGTTTGGTAAAATCTGAGATTAGCGTTCTAAATTATTTTCTCGGTCATATCGCATTATTTTACTTCAAAAATTGGTTCGGGGTTCAGATGAGACCACCAACAATACTGCAGTGTCTGTGCTAAACTCAGGTTTTACCTATTGGCTTGCTGCTTTGCATTTAACCCATTCAGTATAAAAACGAGCAGCTAGGCGTACATTGAGTATTTGCTTCATTGCGTTCTATGTGAGCTAGACCCGTGTTTCATCTGCTTTGTCAGCTTTGCACATTCTATAAAAGGAACGATACTATATAAACCTCGAACAATTTTCCAGAATATTATTACCCACCCACATTCTAGGTTTGTATCAACCCCTAGAACATTCTGCTCTTTAACTTAGAGATTCTGGCAGTGGCATCTCTAGGAACCATATATACTATATGTAGTATACTGGGAGGGATGACCACTGTTGGGGGGGGGGGATTAGACATTATGCAAGGTGGGCTGGTGTCCCCCCCCCCTTAGGTAGCCTTACAGCTTGAGTGTTGGCTTGATCCTATTGCATGCCACTAATGATGGTTACAGCCTAACCTAACATGGAAAACAATAGCTACCTGTAAACAATTCTCACAATTAGGCAGCTGAAAGACACATTTGCGAGCAACCAATTAATATCATCAGCTATTGCTTATTATGAGAGTCATATCCTGTGTAACTAGAATGATTGAGTGAGCGCTTAAAAGGCTAAGTAATCTATATAGATGAGATAAAAACAGTTTAATACAATGATTAATACAATGAGTAAAAAAAAAACAATCTAGAAATTACAATAGTTCAATCAAACTATTTTAAAACCTACATGGATCCATGAGGGACATATAAAAACGCATAAAAACACAATGTGCGTTCTATACTTTTTAAAAGATTAAACATTAAGTGATCACATCAAATACAAGCAAAGTGTCACAACACATTTCAGGGAGATATTGTATAATAGTCACACTTGGGTACCGAATGGGACCTGGTAAGTGGTCACAAATGCATAACTCGTTACCAGATAGCGAGTGGAAAGTTAATACATGAGTAAGTAAAAACATAAAACAGTGAAACAACGTGTAAAATAATATGTGAAAAAAATGTGCAAAATAGTGTGAGAAAAATAAGTCACTTAGTGTCCAAATTCAGTGTCCAAACCTGATGGGGTCCGAAAGTTAATTTATCCAGTGTTGTTAATAAACATATGGTGCAAAAATCAATTCTTAGATGCAAAAAATGTGAAAAAAACAAAATGTGAAAACGATGGTTCAAAGAGCAAAATATAAATGATAATAGAAAAAAGGTCCAAAATATCTTCTAAACCTGTGAATAAATAAAGAAATAATAGTGCAATAACGTCTAAACACTATAAATGATAATTGAAAATGAGCTCACCAGTATGTCAACGCGTTTCGGCCTTCCTGGCCTTTATCAAGACTATACTGTTTGTTATTTTCTGGGAGCTTTTATACTGTGGTCACTGTGATGATTGGATCTGTTTTGGCGCCAAAAATATTAGATCCGCCCTTTCCTGTTTAGCCCGATGATTCATTGGAGATTTGCTATTATCATTCTTAATTCCTACTACTTATGGTTAATAACATTCATTTTTCTATTATCATTTAGATTTTGCTCTTTGAACAATCGTTTTCACATTTTGTTTTTTTCACATTTTTTGCATCTAAGAATTGATTTTTGCACCATATGTTTATTAACAACACTGGATAAATTAACTTTCGGACCCCATCATGTTTGGACACTGAAATTGGACCTAGATTTGGAGTTTGGCGTTAGCCGTGAAAACCAGCGTTAGAGGCTCCTAACGCTGGTTTTAGGCTACCGCCGGTATTTGGAGTCACTCAAAATAGGGTCTAACGCTCACTTTTCATCCGCAACTTTTCCATACCGCAGATCCCCTTACGTAAATTGCGTATCCTATCTTTTCAATGGGATCTTTCTAACTCCGGTATTTAGAGTCGTTTCTGAAGTGAGCGTTAGACATCTAACGACAAAACTCCAGCCGCAGGAAAAAAGTCAGTAGTTAAGAGCTTTCTGGGCTAACGCCAGTTTATAAAGCTCTTAACTACTGTACTCTAAAGTACACTAACACCCATAAACTACCTATGTACCCCTAAACCAAGGTCCCCCCACATCGCCGACACTCGAATACATTTTTTTAACCCCTAATCTGCCGACCGCCACCTACGTTATCCTTATGTACCCCTAACCTGCTGCCCCTAACACCGCCGACCCCTGTATTATATTTATTAACCCCTAATCTGCCCCCCACAACGTCGCCTCCACCTACCTACACTTATTAACCCCTAATCTGCCGATCGCAAAGCGCCGCCACCTACGTTATCCTTATGTACCCCTAATCTGCTGCCCCTAACACCGCCGACCCCTGTATTATATTTATTAACCCCTAATCTGCCCCCCACAACGTCGCAGCCAGCTACCTACAATAATTAACCCCTAATCTGCCGACCGCAAAGCGCCGCCACCTACGTTATCCTTATGTACCCCTAATCTGCTGCCCCTAACACCGCCGACCCCTGTATTATATTTATTAACCCCTAATCTGCCCCCCACAACGTCGCCTCCACCTGCCTACACTTATTAACCCCTAATCTGCCGACCGGAGCTCACCGCTATTCTAATAAATGTATTAACCCCTAAAGCTAAGTCTAACACTAACACCCCCTAAGTTAAATATAATTTACATCTAACGAAATTAATTAACTCTTATTAAATAAATTATTCCTATTTAAAGATAAATACTTACCTGTAAAATAAATCCTAATATAGCTACAATATAAATTATAATTATATTATAGCTATTTTAGGATTTATATTTATTTTACAGGTAACTTTGTATTTATTTTAACCAGGTACAATAGCTATTAAATAGTTAAGAACTATTTAATAGCTAAAATAGTTAAAATAATTACAAATTTACCTGTAAAATAAATCCTAACCTAAGTTACAATTAAACCTAACACTACACTATCAATAAATTAATTAAATAAAATACCTACAATTACCTACAATTAACCTAACACTACACTATCAATAAATTAATTAAATACAATTCCTACAAATAAATACAATTAAATAAACTAGCTAAAGTACGAAAAATAAAAAAGAACTAAGTTACAAAAAATAAAAAAATATTTACAAACATAAGAAAAATATTACAACAATTTCAAACTAATTACACCTACTCTAAGCCCCCTAATAAAATAACAAAGCCCCCCAAAATAAAAAAATGCCCTACCCTATTCTAAATTACAAAAGTTCAAAGCTCTTTTACCTTACCAGCCCTGAACAGGGCCCTTTGCGGGGCATGCCCCAAAGAATTCAGCTCTTTTGCCTGTAAAAAAAAACATACAATACCCCCCCCCCAACATTACAACACACCACCCACATACCCCTAATCTAACCCAAACCCCCCTTAAATAAACCTAACACTAAGCCCCTGAAGATCTTCCTACCTTATCTTCACCCTGCCAGGTTCACGATCCGTCCTGAAGAGCTCCTCCGATGTCCTGATCCAAGCCCAAGCGGGGGGCTGAAGAGGTCCATGATCCGGCTGAAGTCTTCATCCAAGCGGGAGCTGAAGAGGTCCATGATCCGGCTGAAGTCTTCATCCAAGCGGGAGCTGAAGAGGTCATGATCCGGATGAAGTCTTCTATCAACGGCATCTTCAATCTTCTTTCTTCCGGATCCATCTTGCAGACCTCCGACGCGGAACATCTTCTTCTCCCGACGCCTACTAGCCGAATGACGGTTCCTTTAAGGGACGTCATCCAAGATGGCGTCCCTCGAATTCCGATTGGCTGATAGGATTCTATCAGCCAATCGGAATTAAGGTAGGAAAATTCTGATTGGCTGATGGAATCAGCCAATCAGATTGAGCTCGCATTCTATTGGCTGATTGGAACAGCCAATAAAATGCGAGCTCAATTTGATTGGCTGATTGGATCAGCCAATCGGATTGAACTTGATTCTGATTGGCTGATTCCATCAGCCAATCAGAATATTCCTACCTTAATTCCGATTGGCTGATAGAATCCTATCAGCCAATCGGAATTCGAGGGGCGCCATCTTGGATGACGTCCCTTAAAGGAACCGTCATTCGGCTAGTAGGCGTCGGGAGAAGAGGATGTTCCGCGTCGGAGGTCTGCAAGATGGATCCGGAAGAAAGAAGATTGAAGATGCCGTTGATAGAAGACTTCATCCGGATCATGGACCTCTTCAGCTCCCGCTTGGATGAAGACTTCAGCCGGATCATGGACCTCTTCAGCTCCCGCTTGGATGAAGACTTCAGCCGGATCATGGACCTCTTCAGCCCCCCGCTTGGGCTTGGATCAGGACATCGGAGGAGCTCTTCAGGACGGATCGGTGAACCTGGCAGGGTGAAGATAAGGTAGGAAGATCTTCAGGGGCTTAGTGTTAGGTTTATTTAAGGGGGGTTTGGGTTAGATTAGGGGTATGTGGGTGGTGGGTTGTAATGTTGGGGGGGGGGTATTGTATGTTTTGTTTTACAGGCAAAAGAGCTGAATTCTTTGGGGCATGCCCCGCAAAGGGCCCTGTTCAGGGCTGGTAAGGTAAAAGAGCTTTGAACTTTTGTAATTTAGAATAGGGTAGGGCATTTTTTTATTTTGGGGGGCTTTGTTATTTTATTAGGGGGCTTAGAGTAGGTGTAATTAGTTTAAAATTGTTGTAATATTTTTCTTATGTTTGTAAATATTTTTTTATTTTTTGTAACTTAGTTCTTTTTTATGTTTTGTACTTTAGCTAGTTTATTTAATTGTATTTATTTGTAGGAATTGTATTTAATTAATTTATTGATAGTGTAGTGTTAGGTTAATTGTAGGTAATTGTAGGTAGTTTATTTAATTAATTTATTGATAGTGTAGTGTTAAGTTTAATTGTAACTTAGGTTAGGATTTATTTTACAGGTAAATTTGTAATTATTTTAACTATTTTAGCTATTAAATAGTTCTTAACTATTTAATAGCTATTGTACCTGGTTAAAATAAATACAAAGTTACCTGTAAAATAAATATAAATCCTAAAATAGCTATAATATAATTATGATTTATATTGTAGCTATATTAGGATTTATTTTACAGGTAAGTATTTATCTTTAAATAGGAATAATTTATTTAATAAGAGTTAATTAATTTCGTTAGATGTAAATTATATTTAACTTAGGGGGGTGTTAGTGTTAGGGTTAGACTTAGCTTTAGGGGTTAATACATTTATTAGAATAGCGGTGAGCTCCAGTCGGCAGATTAGGGGTTAATAATGGAAGTTAGGTGTCGGTGATGTTAGGGAGGGCAGATTAGGGGTTAATACTATTTATTATAGGGTTAGTGAGGCGGATTAGGGGTTAATAACTTTATTATAGTAGCGCTCAGGTCCGCTCGGCAGATTAGGGGTTAATAAGTGTAGGCAGGTGGAGGCGACGTTGTGGGGGGCAGATTAGGGGTTAATAAATATAATATAGGGGTCGGCGATGTTAGGGAAGCAGATTAGGGGTACATAGGGATAATGTAAGTAGCGGCGGTTTACGGAGTGGCAGATTAGGGGTTAATAATAATATGCAGGGGTCAGCGATAGCGGGGGCGGCAGATTAGGGGTTAATAAGTGTAAGGTTAGGGGTGTTTAGACTCGGGGTACATGTTAGAGTGTTAAGTGCAGACGTAGGAAGGGTTACCGCATAGCAAACAATGGGGCTGCGTTAGGAGCTGAACGCAGCTTTTTTGCAGGTGTTTGGTTTTTTTTTCAGCTCAAACAGCTCCATTGTTTCCTATGGGGGAATCGTGCACGAGCACGTTTTTGAGGCTGGCCGCTTGCGTAAGCAACTCTGGTATCGAGAGTTGAAGCTGCGTTAAAAATGTTCTACGCTCCTTTTTTGGAGCCTAACGCAGCCATTCTGTGGACTCTCAATACCAGAGTTATTTTTATGGTGCGGCCAGAAAAAAGCCGGCGTTAGTTTTTCGGGTCGTTTCTGACAAAACTCCAAATCTAGCCGTAAGTGACTTATTTTTCTCACACTATTTTGCACATTTTTTTCACATATTATTTTACACGTTGTTTCACTGTTTTATGTTTTTACTTACTCATGTATTAACTTTCCACTCCCTATCTGGTAACGAGTTATGCATTTGTGACCACTTACCAGGTCCCATTCGGTACCCAAGTGTGACTATTATACAATATCTCCCTGAAATTTGTTGTGACACTTTGCTTGTATTTGATGTGATCACTTAATGTTTAATCTTTTAAAAAGTATAGAACGCACATTGTGTTTTTATGCGTTTTTATATGTCCCTCATGGATCCATGTAGGTTTTAAAATAGTTTGATTGAACTATTGTAATTTCTAGATTGTTTTT